>NC_134405.1:265019915-265309915 GCF_038048845.1 Mixophyes fleayi
TATTTCTTCATTGCAGTCCAAAAACAACGCTTTTTTACACTCCTGTCTCCCTTTCTCTTGGAAACAATGACTTACATCAATCCTTTTACATAATTCTTATTTCTCATGACATTTCTAACATTGCCCACAATTATCAACTTTCTAAGTCTTTCTGAGCAAGAGAAATCGCAAAACATAGTCATTTCTTCATTGCCGTCCAAAAACAATGCTTTTTTACACTCCAGTCTCCCTTTCTCTTGGAAACAATGACTTACATTAATCCTTTTACATAATTCTTGTTTCTCATGAGATTTCTAACATTGCCCACAATTATCAACTTTCTAAGTCTTTCTGAGCAGGAGAAATCGCAAAACATAGTCATTTCTTCATTGCAGTCCAAAAACAACGCTTTTTTACACTCCAGTCTCCCTTTCTCTTGGAAACAATGACTTACATCAATCCTTTTACATAATTCTTGTTTCTCATGACATTTCTAACATTGCCCACAATTATCAACTTTCTAAGTCTTTCTGAGCAAGAGAAATCGCAAAACATAGTCATTTCTTCATTGCCGTCCAAAAACAACGCTTTTTTTCACTCCTGTTTCCCTTTCTCTTGGAAACAATGACTTACATCAATCCTTTTACATAATTCTTGTTTCTCATGACATTTCTAACATTGCCCACAATTATCAACTTTCTAAGTCTTTCTGAGCAGGAGAAATCGCAAAACATAATCATTTCTTTATTGCAGTCCAAAAACAACGCTTTTTTACAATCCTGTCTCCCTTTCTCTTGGAAACAATGACTTACATCAATCATTTTACATAATTCTTGTTTCTCATGACATTTCTAACATTGCCCACAATTATCAACTTTCTAAGTCTTTCTGAGCAGGAGAAATCGCAAAACATAGTCATTTCTTCATTGCCGTCCAAAAACAACGCTTTTTTACACTCCTGTCTCCCTTTCTCTTGGAAACAATGACTTACATCAATCCTTTTACATAATTCTTATTTCTCATGACATTTCTAACATTGCCCACAATTATCAACTTTCTAAGTCTTTCTGAGCAAGAGAAATCGCAAAATATAGTCATTTCTTTATTGCCGTCCACAAAGAACGCTTTTTTACAATCCTGTCTCCCTTTCTCTTGGAAACAATGACTTACATCAATCATTTTACATAATTCTTGTTTCTCATGACATTTCTAACATTGCCCACAATTATCAACTTCCTAAGTCTTTCTGAGCAGGAGAAATCGCAAAACATAGTCATTTCTTCATTGCAGTCCAAAAACAACGCTTTTTTACACTCCTGTCTCCCTTTGTCTTGGAAACAATGACTTACATCAATTCTTTTACATAATTCTTGTTTCTCATGACATTTCTAACATTGCCCACAATTATCAACTTTCTAAGTCTTTCTGAGCAAGAGAAATCGCAAAACATAGTCATTTCTTCATTGCCGTCCAAAAACAACGCTTTTTTACACTCCTGTCTCCCTTTCTCTTGGAAAAAATGACTTACATCAATCCTTTTACATAATTCTTATTTCTCATGACATTTCTAACATTGCCCACAATTATCAACTTTCTAAGTCTTTCTGAGCAAGAGAAATCGCAAAATATAGTCATTTCTTCATTGCCGTCCAAAAACAACGCTTTTTTACACTCCTGTCTCCCTTTCTCTTGGAAACAATGACTTACATCAATCCTTTTACATAATTCTTGTTTCTCCTGACATTTCTAACATTGCCCACAATTATCAACTTTCTAAGTCTTTCTGAGCAGCAGAAATCGCAAAACATAATCATTTCTTTATTGCAGTCCAAAAACAACGCTTTTTTACATTCCCGTCTCCCTTTCTCTTGGAAACAATTACTTACATCAATCCTTTTACATAATTCTTGTTTCTCATGACATTTCTAACATTGCCCACAATTATCAACTTTCTAAGTCTTTCTGAGCAAGAGAAATCGCAAAACATAGTCATTTCTTCATTGCCGTCCAAAAACAACGCTTTTTTTCACTCCTGTCTCCCTTTCTCTTGGAAACAATGACTTACATCAATCCTTTTACATAATTCTTGTTTCTCATGACATTTCTAACATTGCCCACAATTATCAACTTTCTAAGTCTTTCTGAGCAGGAGAAATCGCAAAACATAGTCATTTCTTCATTGCCGTCCAAAAACAACGCTTTTTTACACTCCAGTCTCCCTTTCTCTTGGAAACAATGACTTACATCAATCCATTTACATAATTCTTGTTTCTCATGACATTTCTAACATTGCCCACAATTATCAACTTTCTAAGTCTTTCTGAGCAGGAGAAATCGCAAAACATAATCATTTCTTCATTGCAGTCCAAAAACAACGCTTTTTTACAATCCTGTCTCCCTTTCTCTTGGAAACAATGACTTACATCAATCATTTTACATAATTCTTGTTTCTCATGACATTTCTAACATTGCCCACAATTATCAACTTACTAAGGCTTTCTGAGCAGGAGAAATCGCAAAACAGTCATTTCTTCATTGCAGTCCAAAAACAACGCTTTTTTACACTCCTGTCTCCCTTTCTCTTGGAAACAATGACTTACATCAATCCTTTTACATAATTCTTATTTCTCATGACATTTCTAACATTGCCCACAATTATCAACTTTCTAAGTCTTTCTGAGCAAGAGAAATCGCAAAACATAGTCATTTCTTCATTGCCGTCCAAAAACAACGCTTTTTTCACTCCTGTCTCCCTTTCTCTTGGAAACAATGACTTACATCAATCCTTTTATATAATTCTTGTTTCTCATGACATTTCTAACATTGCCCACAATTATTAACTTTCTAAGTCTTTCTGAGCAAGAGAAATCGCAAAACATAGTAATTTCTTCATTGCCGTCCAAAAACAACGCTTTTTTACACTCCTGTCTCCCTTTCGCTTGGAAACAATGACTTACATCAATCCTTTTACATAATTCTTGTTTCTCATGACATTTCTAACATTGCCCACAATTATCAACTTTCTAAGTCTTTCTGAGCAAGAGAAATCGCAAAACATAGTCATTTCTTCATTGCCGTCCAAACACAACGCTTTTTTACACTCCTGTCTCCCTTTCTCTTGGAAACAATGACTTACATCAATCCTTTTACATAATTCTTGTTTCTCATGACATTTCTAATATTGCCCACAATTATCAACTTTCTAAGTCTTTCTGAGCAAGAGAAATCGCAAAACATAGTCATTTCTTCATTGCCGTCCAAAAACAATGCTTTTTTACACTCCAATCTCCCTTTCTCATGGAAACAATGACTTACATCAATCCTTTTACATAATTCTTGTTTCTCATGACATTTCTAACATTGCCCACAATTATCAACTTTCTAAGTCTTTCTGAGCAGGAGAAATCGCAAAACATAGTCATTTCTTCATTGCCGTCCAAAAACAATGCTTTTTTACACTCCAGTCTCCCTTTCTCTTGGAAACAATGACTTACATTAATCCTTTTACATAATTCTTGTTTCTCATGACATTTCTAACATTGCCCACAATTATCAACTTTCTAAGTCTTTCTGAGCAGGAGAAATCGCAAAACATAGTCATTTCTTCATTGCAGTCCAAAAACAACGCTTTTTTACACTCCTGTCTCCCTTTCTCTTGGAAACAATGACTTACATCAATCCTTTTACATAATTCTTATTTCTCATGACATTTCTAACATTGCCCACAATTATCAACTTTCTAAGTCTTTCTGAGCAAGAGAAATCGCAAAACATAGTCATTTCTTCATTGCCGTCCAAAAACAATGCTTTTTTACACTCCAGTCTCCCTTTCTCTTGGAAACAATGACTTACATTAATCCTTTTACATAATTCTTGTTTCTCATGACATTTCTAACATTGCCCACAATTATCAACTTTCTAAGTCTTTCTGAGCAGGAGAAATCGCAAAACATAGTCATTTCTTCATTGCAGTCCAAAAACAACGCTTTTTTACACTCCAGTCTCCCTTTCTCTTGGAAACAATGACTTACATCAATCCTTTTACATAATTCTTGTTTCTCATGACATTTCTAACATTGCCCACAATTATCAACTTTCTAAGTCTTTCTGAGCAAGAGAAATCGCAAAACATAGTCATTTCTTCATTGCCGTCCAAAAACAACGCTTTTTTTCACTCCTGTTTCCCTTTCTCTTGGAAACAATGACTTACATCAATCCTTTTACATAATTCTTGTTTCTCATGACATTTCTAACATTGCCCACAATTATCAACTTTCTAAGTCTTTCTGAGCAGGAGAAATCGCAAAACATAATCATTTCTTTATTGCAGTCCAAAAACAACGCTTTTTTACAATCCTGTCTCCCTTTCTCTTGGAAACAATGACTTACATCAATCATTTTACATAATTCTTGTTTCTCATGACATTTCTAACATTGCCCACAATTATCAACTTTCTAAGTCTTTCTGAGCAGGAGAAATCGCAAAACATAGTCATTTCTTCATTGCCGTCCAAAAACAACGCTTTTTTACACTCCTGTCTCCCTTTCTCTTGGAAACAATGACTTACATCAATCCTTTTACATAATTCTTATTTCTCATGACATTTCTAACATTGCCCACAATTATCAACTTTCTAAGTCTTTCTGAGCAAGAGAAATCGCAAAATATAGTCATTTCTTTATTGCCGTCCACAAAGAACGCTTTTTTACAATCCTGTCTCCCTTTCTCTTGGAAACAATGACTTACATCAATCATTTTACATAATTCTTGTTTCTCATGACATTTCTAACATTGCCCACAATTATCAACTTCCTAAGTCTTTCTGAGCAGGAGAAATCGCAAAACATAGTCATTTCTTCATTGCAGTCCAAAAACAACGCTTTTTTACACTCCTGTCTCCCTTTCTCTTGGAAACAATGACTTACATCAATTCTTTTACATAATTCTTGTTTCTCATGACATTTCTAACATTGCCCACAATTATCAACTTTCTAAGTCTTTCTGAGCAAGAGAAATCGCAAAACATAGTCATTTCTTCATTGCCGTCCAAAAACAACGCTTTTTTACACTCCTGTCTCCCTTTCTCTTGGAAAAAATGACTTACATCAATCCTTTTACATAATTCTTATTTCTCATGACATTTCTAACATTGCCCACAATTATCAACTTTCTAAGTCTTTCTGAGCAAGAGAAATCGCAAAATATAGTCATTTCTTCATTGCCGTCCAAAAACAACGCTTTTTTACACTCCTGTCTCCCTTTCTCTTGGAAACAATGACTTACATCAATCCTTTTACATAATTCTTGTTTCTCCTGACATTTCTAACATTGCCCACAATTATCAACTTTCTAAGTCTTTCTGAGCAGCAGAAATCGCAAAACATAATCATTTCTTTATTGCAGTCCAAAAACAACGCTTTTTTACATTCCCGTCTCCCTTTCTCTTGGAAACAATTACTTACATCAATCCTTTTACATAATTCTTGTTTCTCATGACATTTCTAACATTGCCCACAATTATCAACTTTCTAAGTCTTTCTGAGCAAGAGAAATCGCAAAACATAGTCATTTCTTAACTGCCGTCCAAAAACAACGCTTTTTTACACTCCTGTCTCCCTTTCTCTTGGAAACAATGACTTACATCAATTCTTTTACATAATTCTTGTTTCTCATGACATTTCTAACATTGCCCACAATTATCAACTTTCTAAGTCTTTCTGAGCAAGAGAAATCGCAAAACATAGTCATTTCTTCATTGCAGTCCAAAAACAATGCTTTTTTACACTCCAGTCTCCCTTTCTCTTGGAAAAAATGACTTACATCAATCCTTTTACATAATTCTTATTTCTCATGACATTTCTAACATTGCCCACAATTATCAACTTTCTAAGTCTTTCTGAGCAAGAGAAATCGCAAAATATAGTCATTTCTTCATTGCCGTCCAAAAACAACGCTTTTTTACACTCCTGTCTCCCTTTCTCTTGGAAACAATGACTTACATCAATCCTTTTACATAATTCTTGTTTCTCCTGACATTTCTAACATTGCCCACAATTATCAACTTTCTAAGTCTTTCTGAGCAGGAGAAATCGCAAAACATAATCATTTCTTCATTGCAGTCCAAAAACAACGCTTTTTTACATTCCCGTCTCCCTTTCTCTTGGAAACAATGACTTACATCAATCCTTTTACATAATTCTTGTTTCTCATGACATTTCTAACATTGCCCACAATTATCAACTTTCTAAGTCTTTCTGAGCAAGAGAAATCGCAAAACATAGTCATTTCTTCATTGCCGTCCAAAAACAACGCTTTTTTTCACTCCTGTCTCCCTTTCTCTTGGAAACAATGACTTACATCAATCCTTTTATATAATTCTTGTTTCTCATGACATTTCTAACATTGCCCACAATTATTAACTTTCTAAGTCTTTCTGAGCAAGAGAAATCGCAAAACATAGTCATTTCTTCATTGCCGTCCAAAAACAACGCTTTTTTACACTCCTGTCTCCCTTTCGCTTGGAAACAATGACTTACATCAATCCTTTTACATAATTCTTGTTTCTCATGACATTTCTAACATTGCCCACAATTATCAACTTTCTAAGTCTTTCTGAGCAAGAGAAATCGCAAAACATAGTCATTTCTTCATTGCCGTCCAAACACAACGCTTTTTTACACTCCTGTCTCCCTTTCTCTTGGAAACAATGACTTACATCAATCCTTTTACATAATTCTTGTTTCTCATGACATTTCTAACATTGCCCACAATTATCAACTTTCTAAGTCTTTCTGAGCAAGAGAAATCGCAAAACATAGTCATTTCTTCATTGCCGTCCAAAAACAATGCTTTTTTACACTCCAATCTCCCTTTCTCATGGAAACAATGACTTACATCAATCCTTTTACATAATTCTTGTTTCTCATGACATTTCTAACATTGCCCACAATTATCAACTTTCTAAGTCTTTCTGAGCAGGAGAAATCGCAAAACATAGTCATTTCTTCATTGCCGTCCAAAAACAATGCTTTTTTACACTCCAGTCTCCCTTTCTCTTGGAAACAATGACTTACATTAATCCTTTTACATAATTCTTGTTTCTCATGATATTTCTAACATTGCCCACAATTATCAACTTTCTAAGTCTTTCTGAGCAGGAGAAATCGCAAAACATAGTCATTTCTTCATTGCCGTCCAAAAACAATGCTTTTTTACACTCCAGTCTCCCTTTCTCTTGGAAACAATGACTTACATCAATCATTTTACATAATTCTTGTTTCTCATGACATTTCTAACATTGCCCACAATTATCAACTTTCTAAGTCTTTCTGAGCAGGAGAAATCGCAAAACATAGTCATTTCTTCATTGCAGTCCAAAAACAACGCTTTTTTACACTCCTGTCTCCCTTTCTCTTGGAAACAATGACTTACATCAATCCTTTTACATAATTCTTATTTCTCATGACATTTCTAACATTGCCCACAATTATCAACTTTCTAAGTCTTTCTGAGCAAGAGAAATCGCAAAATATAGTCATTTCTTCATTGCCGTCCAAAAAGAACTCTTTTTTACAATCCTGTCTCCCTTTCTCTTGGAAACAATGACTTACATCAATCATTTTACATAATTCTTGTTTCTCATGACATTTCTAACATTGCCCACAATTATCAACTTCCTAAGTCTTTCTGAGCAGGAGAAATCGCAAAACATAGTCATTTCTTCATTGCAGTCCAAAAACAACGCTTTTTTACACTCCTGTCTCCCTTTCTCTTGGAAACAATGACTTACATCAATCCTTTTACATAATTCTTATTTCTCATGACATTTCTAACATTGCCCACAATTATCAACTTTCTAAGTCTTTCTGAGCAAGAGAAATCGCAAAATATAGTCATTTCTTCATTGCCGTCCAAAAACAACGCTTTTTTACACTCCTGTCTCCCTTTCTCTTGGAAACAATGACTTACATCAATCCTTTTACATAATTCTTGTTTCTCATGACATTTCTAACATTGCCCACAATTATCAACTTTCTAAGTCTTTCTGAGCAAGAGAAATCGCAAAACATAGTCATTTCTTCATTGCCGTCCAAAAACAATGCTTTTTTACACTCCAATCTCCCTTTCTCATGGAAACAATGACTTACATCAATCCTTTTACATAATTCTTGTTTCTCATGACATTTCTAACATTGCCCACAATTATCAACTTTCTAAGTCTTTCTGAGCAGGAGAAATCGCAAAACATAGTCATTTCTTCATTGCCGTCCAAAAACAATGCTTTTTTACACTCCAGTCTCCCTTTCTCTTGGAAACAATGACTTACATTAATCCTTTTACATAATTCTTGTTTCTCATGACATTTCTAACATTGCCCACAATTATCAACTTTCTAAGTCTTTCTGAGCAGGAGAAATCGCAAAACATAGTCATTTCTTCATTGCAGTCCAAAAACAATGCTTTTTTACACTCCAGTCTCCCTTTCTCTTGGAAACAATGACTTACATCAATCCTTTTACATAATTCTTGTTTCTCATGACATTTCTAACATTGCCCACAATTATCAACTTTCTAAGTCTTTCTGAGCAGGAGAAATCGCAAAACATAGTCATTTCTTCATTGCAGTCCAAAAACAACGCTTTTTTACACTCCTGTCTCCCTTTCTCTTGGAAACAATGACTTACATCAATCATTTTACATAATTCTTGTTTCTCATGACATTTCTAACATTGCCCACAATTATCAACTTTCTAAGTCTTTCTGAGCAGGAGAAATCGCAAAACATAGTCATTTCTTCATTGCAGTCCAAAAACAACGCTTTTTTACACTCCTGTCTCCCTTTCTCTTGGAAACAATGACTTACATCAATCCTTTTACATAATTCTTATTTCTCATGACATTTCTAACATTGCCCACAATTATCAACTTTCTAAGTCTTTCTGAGCAAGAGAAATCGCAAAATATAGTCATTTCTTCATTGCCGTCCAAAAAGAACTCTTTTTTACAATCCTGTCTCCCTTTCTCTTGGAAACAATGACTTACATCAATCATTTTACATAATTCTTGTTTCTCATGACATTTCTAACATTGCCCACAATTATCAACTTCCTAAGTCTTTCTGAGCAGGAGAAATCGCAAAACATAGTCATTTCTTCATTGCAGTCCAAAAACAACGCTTTTTTACACTCCTGTCTCCCTTTCTCTTGGAAACAATGACTTACATCAATCCTTTTACATAATTCTTATTTCTCATGACATTTCTAACATTGCCCACAATTATCAACTTTCTAAGTCTTTCTGAGCAAGAGAAATCGCAAAATATAGTCATTTCTTCATTGCCGTCCAAAAACAACGCTTTTTTACACTCCTGTCTCCCTTTCTCTTGGAAACAATGACTTACATCAATCCTTTTACATAATTCTTGTTTCTCATGACATTTCTAACATTGCCCACAATTATCAACTTTCTAAGTCTTTCTGAGCAAGAGAAATCGCAAAACATAGTCATTTCTTCATTGCCGTCCAAAAACAATGCTTTTTTACACTCCAATCTCCCTTTCTCATGGAAACAATGACTTACATCAATCCTTTTACATAATTCTTGTTTCTCATGACATTTCTAACATTGCCCACAATTATCAACTTTCTAAGTCTTTCTGAGCAGGAGAAATCGCAAAACATAGTCATTTCTTCATTGCCGTCCAAAAACAATGCTTTTTTACACTCCAGTCTCCCTTTCTCTTGGAAACAATGACTTACATTAATCCTTTTACATAATTCTTGTTTCTCATGACATTTCTAACATTGCCCACAATTATCAACTTTCTAAGTCTTTCTGAGCAGGAGAAATCGCAAAACATAGTCATTTCTTCATTGCAGTCCAAAAACAATGCTTTTTTACACTCCAGTCTCCCTTTCTCTTGGAAACAATGACTTACATCAATCCTTTTACATAATTCTTGTTTCTCATGACATTTCTAACATTGCCCACAATTATCAACTTTCTAAGTCTTTCTGAGCAGGAGAAATCGCAAAACATAGTCATTTCTTCATTGCAGTCCAAAAACAACGCTTTTTTACACTCCTGTCTCCCTTTCTCTTGGAAACAATGACTTACATCAATCCTTTTACATAATTCTTATTTCTCATGACATTTCTAACATTGCCCACAATTATCAACTTTCTAAGTCTTTCTGAGTAAGAGAAATCGCAAAATATAATCATTTCTTCATTGCCGTCCAAAAACAACGCTTTTTTACACTCCTGTCTCCCTTTCTCTTGGAAACAATGACTTACATCAATCCTTTTACATAATTCTTATTTCTCATGACATTTCTAACATTGCCCACAATTATCAACTTTCAAAGTCTTTCTGAGCAGGAGAAATCGCAAAACATAGTCATTTCTTCATTGCAGTCCAAAAACAACGCTTTTTTTCACTCCTGTCTCCCTTTCCCTTGGAAACAATGACTTACATCAATTCTTTTACATAATTCTTGTTTCTCATGACATTTCTAACATTGCCCACAATTATCAACTTTCTAAGTCTTTCTGAGCAAGAGAAATCGCAAAACATAGTCATTTCTTAACTGCCGTCCAAAAACAATGCTTTTTTACACTCCAGTCTCCCTTTCTCTTGGAAACAACGACTTACATTAATCCTTTTACATAATTCTTGTTTCTCATGACATTTCTAACATTGCCCACAATTATCAACTTTCTAAGTCTTTCTGAGCAGGAGAAATCGCAAAACATAGTCATTTCTTCATTGCAGTCCAAAAACAACGCTTTTTTACACTCCAGTCTCCCTTTCTCTTGGAAACAATGACTTACATCAATTCTTTTACATAATTCTTGTTTCTCATGACATTTCTAACATTGCCCACAATTATCAACTTTCTAAGTCTTTCTGAGCAGGAGAAATCGCAAAACATAGTCATTTCTTCATTGCCGTCCAAAAACAATGCTTTTTTACACTCCAGTCTCCCTTTCTCTTGGAAACAATGACTTACATTAATCCTTTTACATAATTCTTGTTTCTCATGACATTTCTAACATTGCCCACAATTATCAACTTTCTAAGTCTTTCTGAGCAAGAGAAATCGCAAAACATAGTCATTTCTTCATTGCCGTCCAAAAACAACGCTTTTTTACACTCCTGTCTCCCTTTCTCTTGGAAACAATGACTTACATCAATCCTTTTACATAATTCTTGTTTCTCATGACATTTCTAACATTGCCCACAATTATCAACTTTCTAAGTCTTTCTGAGCAAGAGAAATCGCAAAACATAGTCATTTCTTCATTGCCGTCCAAAAACAATGCTTTTTTACACTCCAATCTCCCTTTCTCATGGAAACAATGACTTACATCAATCCTTTTACATAATTCTTGTTTCTCATGACATTTCTAACATTGCCCACAATTATCAACTTTCTAAGTCTTTCTGAGCAGGAGAAATCGCAAAACATAGTCATTTCTTCATTGCCGTCCAAAAACAATGCTTTTTTACACTCCAGTCTCCCTTTCTCTTGGAAACAATGACTTACATTAATCCTTTTACATAATTCTTGTTTCTCATGACATTTCTAACATTGCCCACAATTATCAACTTTCTAAGTCTTTCTGAGCAGGAGAAATCGCAAAACATAGTCATTTCTTCATTGCAGTCCAAAAACAATGCTTTTTTACACTCCAGTCTCCCTTTCTCTTGGAAACAATGACTTACATCAATCCTTTTACATAATTCTTGTTTCTCATGACATTTCTAACATTGCCCACAATTATCAACTTTCTAAGTCTTTCTGAGCAGGAGAAATCGCAAAACATAGTCATTTCTTCATTGCAGTCCAAAAACAACGCTTTTTTACACTCCTGTCTCCCTTTCTCTTGGAAACAATGACTTACATCAATCCTTTTACATAATTCTTATTTCTCATGACATTTCTAACATTGCCCACAATTATCAACTTTCTAAGTCTTTCTGAGTAAGAGAAATCGCAAAATATAATCATTTCTTCATTGCCGTCCAAAAACAACGCTTTTTTACACTCCTGTCTCCCTTTCTCTTGGAAACAATGACTTACATCAATCCTTTTACATAATTCTTATTTCTCATGACATTTCTAACATTGCCCACAATTATCAACTTTCTAAGTCTTTCTGAGCAGGAGAAATCGCAAAACATAGTCATTTCTTCATTGCAGTCCAAAAACAACGCTTTTTTTCACTCCTGTCTCCCTTTCCCTTGGAAACAATGACTTACATCAATTCTTTTACATAATTCTTGTTTCTCATGACATTTCTAACATTGCCCACAATTATCAACTTTCTAAGTCTTTCTGAGCAAGAGAAATCGCAAAACATAGTCATTTCTTAACTGCCGTCCAAAAACAATGCTTTTTTACACTCCAGTCTCCCTTTCTCTTGGAAACAACGACTTACATTAATCCTTTTACATAATTCTTGTTTCTCATGACATTTCTAACATTGCCCACAATTATCAACTTTCTAAGTCTTTCTGAGCAGGAGAAATCGCAAAACATAGTCATTTCTTCATTGCAGTCCAAAAACAACGCTTTTTTACACTCCAGTCTCCCTTTCTCTTGGAAACAATGACTTACATCAATCCTTTTACATAATTCTTGTTTCTCATGACATTTCTAACATTGCCCACAATTATCAACTTTCTAAGTCTTTCTGAGCAGGAGAAATCGCAAAACATAGTCATTTCTTCATTGCCGTCCAAAAACAATGCTTTTTTACACTCCAGTCTCCCTTTCTCTTGGAAACAATGACTTACATTAATCCTTTTACATAATTCTTGTTTCTCATGACATTTCTAACATTGCCCACAATTATCAACTTTCTAAGTCTTTCTGAGCAGGAGAAATCGCAAAACATAGTCATTTCTTCATTGCAGTCCAAAAACAATGCTTTTTTACACTCCAGTCTCCCTTTCTCTTGGAAACAATGACTTACATCAATCCTTTTACATAATTCTTGTTTCTCATGACATTTCTAACATTGCCCACAATTATCAACTTTCTAAGTCTTTCTGAGCAGGAGAAATCGCAAAACATAGTCATTTCTTCATTGCAGTCCAAAAACAACGCTTTTTTACACTCCTGTCTCCCTTTCTCTTGGAAACAATGACTTACATCAATCCTTTTACATAATTCTTATTTCTCATGACATTTCTAACATTGCCCACAATTATCAACTTTCTAAGTCTTTCTGAGTAAGAGAAATCGCAAAATATAATCATTTCTTCATTGCCGTCCAAAAACAACGCTTTTTTATACTCCTGTCTCCCTTTCTCTTGGAAACAATGACTTACATCAATTCTTTTACATAATTCTTATTTCTCATGACATTTCTAACATTGCCCACAATTATCAACTTTCTAAGTCTTTCTGAGCAGGAGAAATCGCAAAACATAGTCATTTCTTCATTGCAGTCCAAAAACAACGCTTTTTTTCACTCCTGTCTCCCTTTCCCTTGGAAACAATGACTTACATCAATTCTTTTACATAATTCTTGTTTCTCATGACATTTCTAACATTGCCCACAATTATCAACTTTCTAAGTCTTTCTGAGCAAGAGAAATCGCAAAACATAGTCATTTCTTAACTGCCGTCCAAAAACAATGCTTTTTTACACTCCAGTCTCCCTTTCTCTTGGAAACAACGACTTACATTAATCCTTTTACATAATTCTTGTTTCTCATGACATTTCTAACATTGCCCACAATTATCAACTTTCTAAGTCTTTCTGAGCAGGAGAAATCGCAAAACATAGTCATTTCTTCATTGCAGTCCAAAAACAACGCTTTTTTACACTCCAGTCTCCCTTTCTCTTGGAAACAATGACTTACATCAATCCTTTTACATAATTCTTGTTTCTCATGACATTTCTAACATTGCCCACAATTATCAACTTTCTAAGTCTTTCTGAGCAGGAGAAATCGCAAAACATAGTCATTTCTTCATTGCAGTCCAAAAACAACGCTTTTTTACACTCCTGTCTCCCTTTCTCTTGGAAACAATGACTTACATCAATCCTTTTACATAATTCTTATTTCTCATGACATTTCTAACATTGCCCACAATTATCAACTTTCTAAGTCTTTCTGAGCAAGAGAAATCGCAAAATATAGTCATTTCTTCATTGCCATCCAAAAACAACGCTTTTTTACACTCCTGTCTCCCTTTCTCTTGGAAACAATGACTTACATCAATTCTTTTACATAATTCTTGTTTCTCATGACATTTCTAACATTGCCCACAATTATCAACTTTCTAAGTCTTTCTGAGCAAGAGAAATCGCAAAACATAGTCATTTCTTCATTGCCGTCCAAAAACAACGCTTTTTTACACTCCTGTCTCCCTTTCTCTTGGAAAAAATGACTTACATTAATCCTTTTACATAATTCTTGTTTCTCATGACATTTCTAACATTGCCCACAATTATCTTATCAACTTTCTAAGTCTTTCTGAGCAGGAGAAATCGCAAAACATAGTCATTTCTTCATTGCAGTCCAAAAACAATGCTTTTTTACACTCCAGTCTCCCTTTCTCTTGGAAACAATGACTTACATCAATCCTTTTACATAATTCTTGTTTCTCATGACATTTGTAACATTGCCCACAATTATCAACTTTCTAAGTCTTTCTGAGCAGGAGAAATCGCAAAACATAGTCATTTCTTCATTGCAGTCCAAAAACAACGCTTTTTTACACTCCTGTCTCCCTTTCTCTTGGAAACAATGACTTACATCAATCCTTTTACATAATTCTTATTTCTCATGACATTTCTAACATTGCCCACAATTATCAACTTTCTAAGTCTTTCTGAGTAAGAGAAATCGCAAAATATAATCATTTCTTCATTGCCGTCCAAAAACAACGCTTTTTTACACTCCTGTCTCCCTTTCTCTTGGAAACAATGACTTACCTCAATCCTTTTACATAATTCTTATTTCTCATGACATTTCTAACATTGCCCACAATTATCAACTTTCTAAGTCTTTCTGAGCAGGAGAAATCGCAAAACATAGTCATTTCTTCATTGCAGTCCAAAAACAACGCTTTTTTTCACTCCTGTCTCCCTTTCCCTTGGAAACAATGACTTACATCAATTCTTTTACATAATTCTTGTTTCTCATGACATTTCTAACATTGCCCACAATTATCAACTTTCTAAGTCTTTCTGAGCAAGGGAAATCGCAAAACATAGTCATTTCTTAACTGCCGTCCAAAAACAACGCTTTTTTACACTCCTGTCTCCCTTTCTCTTGGAAACAATGACTTACATCAATTCTTTTACATAATTCTTGTTTCTCATGACATTTCTAACATTGCCCACAATTATCAACTTTCTAAGTCTTTCTGAGCAAGAGAAATCGCAAAACATAGTCATTTCTTCATTGCAGTCCAAAAACAACGCTTTTTTACACTCCTGTCTCCCTTTCTCTTGGAAAAAATGACTTACATCAATCCTTTTACATAATTCTTATTTCTCATGACATTTCTAACATTGCCCACAATTATCAACTTTCTAAGTCTTTCTGAGCAAGAGAAATCGCAAAATATAGTCATTTCTTCATTGCCGTCCAAAAATAACGCTTTTTTACACTCCTGTCTCCCTTTCTCTTGGAAACAATGACTTACATCAATCCTTTTACATAATTCTTGTTTCTCCTGACATTTCTAACATTGCCCACAATTATCAACTTTCTAAGTCTTTCTGAGCAGGAGAAATCGCAAAACATAATCATTTCTTCATTGCAGTCCAAAAACAACGCTTTTTTACATTCCCGTCTTTCTTTCTCTTGGAAACAATGACTTACATCAATCCTTTTACATAATTCTTGTTTCTCATGACATTTCTAACATTGCCCACAATTATCAACTTTCTAAGTCTTTCTGAGCAAGAGAAATCGCAAAACATAGTCATTTCTTCATTGCAGTCCAAAAACAACGCTTTTTTTCACTCCTGTCTCCCTTTCTCTTGGAAACAATGACTTACATCAATCCTTTTATATAATTCTTGTTTCTCATGACATTTCTAACATTGCCCACAATTATTAACTTTCTAAGTCTTTCTGAGCAAGAGAAATCGCAAAACATAGTCATTTCTTCATTGCCGTCCAAAAACAACGCTTTTTTACACTCCTGTCTCCCTTTCGCTTGGAAACAATGACTTACATCAATCCTTTTACATAATTCTTGTTTCTCATGACATTTCTAACATTGCCCACAATTATCAACTTTCTAAGTCTTTCTGAGCAAGAGAAATCGCAAAACATAGTCATTTCTTCATTGCCGTCCAAACACAACGCTTTTTTACACTCCTGTCTCCCTTTCTCTTGGAAACAATGACTTACATCAATCCTTTTACATAATTCTTGTTTCTCATGACATTTCTAACATTGCCCACAATTATCAACTTTCTAAGTCTTTCTGAGCAAGAGAAATCGCAAAACATAGTCATTTCTTCATTGCCATCCAAAAACAATGCTTTTTTACACTCCAATCTCCCTTTCTCATGGAAACAATGACTTACATCAATCCTTTTACATAATTCTTGTTTCTCATGACATTTCTAACATTGCCCACAATTATCAACTTTCTAAGTCTTTCTGAGCAGGAGAAATCGCAAAACATAGTCATTTCTTCATTGCCGTCCAAAAACAATGCTTTTTTACACTCCAGTCTCCCTTTCTCTTGGAAACAATGACTAACATTAATCCTTTTACATAATTCTTGTTTCTCATGATATTTCTAACATTGCCCACAATTATCAACTTTCTAAGTCTTTCTGAGCAGGAGAAATCGCAAAACATAGTCATTTCTTCATTGCAGTCCAAAAACAACGCTTTTTTACAATCCTGTCTCCCTTTCTCTTGGAAACAATGACTTACATCAATCATTTTACATAATTCTTGTTTCTCATGACATTTCTAACATTGCCCACAATTATCAACTTCCTAAGTCTTTCTGAGCAGGAGAAATCGCAAAACATAGTCATTTCTTCATTGCAGTCCAAAAACAACGCTTTTTTACACTCCTGTCTCCCTTTCTCTTGGAAACAATGACTTACATCAATCCTTTTACATAATTCTTATTTCTCATGACATTTCTAACATTGCCCACAATTATCAACTTTCTAAGTCTTTCTGAGCAAGAGAAATCGCAAAATATAGTCATTTCTTCATTGCCGTCCAAAAACAACGCTTTTTTACACTCCTGTCTCCCTTTCTCTTGGAAACAATGACTTACATCAATTCTTTTACATAATTCTTGTTTCTCATGACATTTCTAACATTGCCCACAATTATCAACTTTCTAAGTCTTTCTGAGCAAGAGAAATCACAAAACATAGTCATTTCTTCATTGCCGTCCAAAAACAACGCTTTTTTACACTCCTGTCTCCCTTTCTCTTGGAAAAAATGACTTACATCAATCCTTTTACATAATTCTTATTTCTCATGACATTTCTAACATTGCCCACAATTATCAACTTTCTAAGTCTTTCTGAGCAAGAGAAATCGCAAAATATAGTCATTTCTTCATTGCCGTCCAAAAACAACGCTTTTTTACACTCCTGTCTCCCTTTCTCTTGGAAACAATGACTTACATCAATCCTTTTACATAATTCTTGTTTCTCCTGACATTTCTAACATTGCCCACAATTATCAACTTTCTAAGTCTTTCTGAGCAGGAGAAATCGCAAAACATAATCATTTCTTCATTGCAGTCCAAAAACAACGCTTTTTTACATTCCCGTCTCCCTTTCTCTTGGAAACAATGACTTACATCAATCCTTTTACATAATTCTTGTTTCTCATGACATTTCTAACATTGCCCACAATTATCAACTTTCTAAGTCTTTCTGAGCAAGAGAAATCGCAAAACATAGTCATTTCTTCATTGCCGTCCAAAAACAACGCTTTTTTTCACTCCTGTCTCCCTTTCTCTTGGAAACAATGACTTACATCAATCCTTTTATATAATTCTTGTTTCTCATGACATTTCTAACATTGCCCACAATTATTAACTTTCTAAGTCTTTCTGAGCAAGAGAAATCGCAAAACATAGTCATTTCTTCATTGCCGTCCAAAAACAACGCTTTTTTACACTCCTGTCTCCCTTTCTCTTGGAAACAATGACTTACATCAATTCTTTTACATAATTCTTGTTTCTCATGACATTTCTAACATTGCCCACAATTATCAACTTTCTAAGTCTTTCTGAGCAAGAGAAATCGCAAAACATAGTCATTTCTTCATTGCCGTCCAAAAACAACGCTTTTTTACACTCCTGTCTCCCTTTCTCTTGGAAACAATGACTTACATCAATCCTTTTACATAATTCTTGTTTCCCCTGACATTTCTAACATTGCCCACAATTATCAACTTTCTAAGTCTTTCTGAGCAGGAGAAATCGCAAAACATAATCATTTCTTCATTGCAGTCCAAAAACAACGCTTTTTTACATTCCCGTCTCCCTTTCTCTTGGAAACAATGACTTACATCAATCCTTTTACATAATTCTTGTTTCTCAAGACATTTCTAACATTGCCCACAATTATCAACTTTCTAAGTCTTTCTGAGCAAGAGAAATCGCAAAACATAGTCATTTCTTCATTGCCGTCCAAAAACAACGCTTTTTTTCACTCCTGTCTCCCTTTCTCTTGGAAACAATGACTTACATCAATCCTTTTATATAATTCTTGTTTCTCATGAAATTTCTAACATTGCCCACAATTATTAACTTTCTAAGTCTTTCTGAGCAAGAGAAATCGCAAAACATAGTCATTTCTTCATTGCCATCCAAAAACAATGCTTTTTTACACTCCTGTCTCCCTTTCGCTTGGAAACAATGACTTACATCAATCCTTTTACATAATTCTTGTTTCTCATGACATTTCTAACATTGCCCACAATTATCAACTTTCTAAGTCTTTCTGAGCTGGAGAAATCGCAAAACATAGTCATTTCTTCATTGCCGTCCAAAAACAACGCTTTTTTACACTCCTGTCTCCCTTTCTCTTGGAAACAATGACTTACATCAATCCTTTTACATAATTCTTGTTTCTCATGACATTTCTAACATTGCCCACAATTATCAACTTTCTAAGTCTTTCTGAGCAAGAGAAATCGCAAAACATAGTCATTTCTTCATTGCCGTCCAAAAACAATGCTTTTTTTACACTCCAATCTCCCTTTCTCATGGAAACAATGACTTACATCAATCCTTTTACATAATTCTTGTTTCTCATGACATTTCTAACATTGCCCACAATTATCAACTTTCTAAGTCTTTCTGAGCAGGAGAAATCGCAAAACATAGTCATTTCTTCATTGCCGTCCAAAAACAATGCTTTTTTACACTCCAGTCTCCCTTTCTCTTGGAAACAATGACTTACATTAATCCTTTTACATAATTCTTGTTTCTCATGACATTTCTAACATTGCCCACAATTATCAACTTTTTAAGTCTTTCTGAGCAGGAGAAATCGCAAAACATAGTCATTTCTTCATTGCAGTCCAAAAACAATGCTTTTTTACACTCCAGTCTCCCTTTCTCTTGGAAACAAAGACTTACATCAATCCTTTTACATAATTCTTGTTTCTCATGACATTTCTAACATTGCCCACAATTATTAACTTTCTAAGTCTTTCTGAGCAAGAGAAATCGCAAAACATAGTCATTTCTTCATTGCCGTCCAAAAACAACGCTTTTTTTCACTCCTGTCTCCATTTCTCTTGGAAACAATGACTTACATCAATCCTTTTACATAATTCTTGTTTCTCCTGACATTTCTAACATTGCCCACAATTATCAACTTTCTAAGTCTTTCTGAGCAGGAGAAATCGCAAAACATAATCATTTATTCATTGCAGTCCAAAAACAACGCTTTTTTACAATCCTGTCTCCCTTTCTCTTGGAAACAATGACTTACATCAATCATTTTACATAATTCTTGTTTCTCATGACATTTCTAACATTGCCCACAATTATCAACTTTCTAAGTCTTTCTGAGCAGGAGAAATCGCAAAACATAGTCATTTCTTCATTGCAGTCGAAAAACAACGCTTTTTTACACTCCTGTCTCCCTTTCTCTTGGAAACAATGACTTACATCAATCCTTTTACATAATTCTTATTTCTCATGACATTTCTAACATTGCCCACAATTATCAACTTTCTAAGTCTTTCTGAGCAAGAGAAATCGCAAAACATAGTCATTTCTTCATTGCCGTCCAAAAACAATGCTTTTTTACACTCCAGTCTCCCTTTCTCTTGGAAACAATGACTTACATTAATCCTTTTACATATTTCTTGTTTCTCATGACATTTCTAACATTGCCCACAATTATCAACTTTCTAAGTCTTTCTGAGCAGGAGAAATCGCAAAACATAGTCATTTCTTCATTGCAGTCCAAAAACAACGCTTTTTTACACTCCAGTCTCCCTTTCTCTTGGAAACAATGACTTACATCAATCCTTTTACATAATTCTTGTTTCTCCTGACATTTCTAACATTGCCCACAATTATCAACTTTCTAAGTCTTTCTGAGCAGGAGAAATCGCAAAACATAATCATTTCTTCATTGCAGTCCAAAAACAACGCTTTTTTACAATCCTGTCTCCCTTTCTCTTGGAAACAATGACTTACATCAATCATTTTACATAATTCTTGTTTCTCATGACATTTCTAACATTGCCCACAATTATCAACTTTCTAAGTCTTTCTGAGCAGGAGAAATCGCAAAACATAGTCATTTCTTCATTGCAGTCCAAAAACAACGCTTTTTTACACTCCTGTCTCCCTTTTTCTTGGAAACAATGACTTACATCAATCCTTTTACATAATTCTTATTTCTCATGACATTTCTAACATTGCTCACAATTATCAACTTTCTAAGTCTTTCTGAGCAAGAGAAATCGCAAAATATAGTCATTTCTTCATTGCCGTCCAAAAACAACGCTTTTTTACACTCCTGTCTCCCTTTCTCTTGGAAACAATGACTTACATCAATTCTTTTACATAATTCTTGTTTCTCATGACATTTCTAACATTGCCCACAATTATCAACTTTCTAAGTCTTTCTGAGCAAGAGAAATCGCACAACATAGTCATTTCTTCATTGCCTTCCAAAAACAACGCTTTTTTACACTCCTGTCTCCCTTTCTCTTGGAAACAATGACTTACATTAATCCTTTTACATAATTCTTGTTTCTGATTACATTTCTAACATTGTCCACAATTATCAACTTTCTAAGTTTTTCTGAGCAAGAGAAATCGCAAAACATAGTCATTTCTTATTTGCCGTACAAAGCAATGCTTTTTTCCCACTCCTGTCTCACTTTCTCTTGGATACAATGACTTACATCAATCCTTTTACATAATTCTTGTTTCTGATGACATTTCTAACATTGTCCACAATTATCAACTTTCTAAGTCTTTCTGAGCAAGAGAAATCGCAAAACATAGTCATTTCCTAATTGCCGTACAAAGCAATGCTTTTTTCCACTCCTGTCTTACTTTCTCTTGGAAACAATGATTCAAATGAATCCTTTTACATAATTCTTGCTTATGATGACATTTCCAACATTGTCCACAATTATCAACTTTCAAAGTCTTTCTGAGCAAGAGAAATCGCAAAAACATAGTCATTTCTTAATTGCCGTAGAAACATTGCTTTTTGTTACTCCTGTCTTACTTTCTCTTGGAAACAATGACTTACATCAATTCTTTTACATAATTCTTGTTTCTTATGACATTTCTAACATTGTCCACAATTATCAACTTTCTAAGTCTTTTTGAGCAGGAGAAATCGCAAAACATAGTCATTTCTTAATTGCCGTACAAAGCAATGCTTTTTTCCACTCCTGTCTTACTTTCTCTTGGAAACAATGACTTAAATGTATCCTTTCACATAATTCTTGTTTATGATGACATTTCCAACATTGTCCACAATTATCAACTTTCTAAGTCTTTCTGAGCAAGAGAAATCGCAAAACATAGTGATTTATTAATTGCCGTACAAAGCAATGCTTTTTTCCACTCCTGTCTTACTTTCTCTTGAAAACAATGACTAAAATGAATCCTTTTACATAAATCTTGTTTAAGATGACATTTCCAACATTGTCCACAATTATCAACTTTCTAAGTCTTTCTGAGCAAGAGAAATCGCAAAACACAGTCATTTCTTACTTGCCGTTGAAAACAATGCTTTTATCCACTCCTGTCTTACTTTCTCTTGGAAACAATAACTTGCATCAATCCTTTTACATAATTCTTGTTTCTGATGACATTTCTAACATTGTCCACAATTATCAACTTTCTAAGTCTTTCTAAGCAAGAGAAATCGCAAAACATAGTCATTTCTTAATTGCCATTGAAAACAATGCTTTTATCCACTCCTGTCTTACTTTCTCTTGGAAACAATAACTTACATCAATCCTTTTGCATAATTCTTGTTTATGATGACATTTCTAACATTGTCCACAATTATCAACTTTCTAAGTCTTTCTGAGCAAGAGAAATCGCAAAACATAGTCATTTCTTCATTGCCGTCCAAAAACAACGCTTTTTTACACTCCTGTCTCCCTTTCGCTTGGAAACAATGACTTACATCAATCCTTTTACATAATTCTTGTTTCTCATGACATTTCTAACATTGCCCACAATTATCAACTTTCTAAGTCTTTCTGAGCAAGAGAAATCGCAAAACATAGTCATTTCTTCATTGCCGTCCAAACACAACGCTTTTTTACACTCCTGTCTCCCTTTCTCTTGGAAACAATGACTTACATCAATCCTTTTACATAATTCTTGTTTCTCATGACATTTCTAACATTGCCCACAATTATCAACTTTCTAAGTCTTTCTGAGCAAGAGAAATCGCAAAACATAGTCATTTCTTCATTGCCGTCCAAAAACAATGCTTTTTTACACTCCAATCTCCCTTTCTCATGGAAACAATGACTTACATCAATCCTTTTACATAATTCTTGTTTCTCATGACATTTCTAACATTGCCCACAATTATCAACTTTCTAAGTCTTTCTGAGCAGGAGAAATCGCAAAACATAGTCATTTCTTCATTGCCGTCCAAAAACAATGCTTTTTTACACTCCAGTCTCCCTTTCTCTTGGAAACAATGACTAACATTAATCCTTTTACATAATTCTTGTTTCTCATGATATTTCTAACATTGCCCACAATTATCAACTTTCTAAGTCTTTCTGAGCAGGAGAAATCGCAAAACATAGTCATTTCTTCATTGCAGTCCAAAAACAACGCTTTTTTACACTCCTGTCTCCCTTTCTCTTGGAAACAATGACTTACATCAATCCTTTTACATAATTCTTATTTCTCATGACATTTCTAACATTGCCCACAATTATCAACTTTCTAAGTCTTTCTGAGCAAGAGAAATCGCAAAATATAGTCATTTCTTCATTGCCGTCCAAAAAGAACGCTTTTTTACAATCCTGTCTCCCTTTCTCTTGGAAACAATGACTTACATCAATCATTTTACATAATTCTTGTTTCTCATGACATTTCTAACATTGCCCACAATTATCAACTTCCTAAGTCTTTCTGAGCAGGAGAAATCGCAAAACATAGTCATTTCTTCATTGCAGTCCAAAAACAACGCTTTTTTACACTCCTGTCTCCCTTTCTCTTGGAAACAATGACTTACATCAATCCTTTTACATAATTCTTATTTCTCATGACATTTCTAACATTGCCCACAATTATCAACTTTCTAAGTCTTTCTGAGCAAGAGAAATCGCAAAATATAGTCATTTCTTCATTGCCGTCCAAAAACAACGCTTTTTTACACTCCTGTCTCCCTTTCTCTTGGAAACAATGACTTACATCAATTCTTTTACATAATTCTTGTTTCTCATGACATTTCTAACATTGCCCACAATTATCAACTTTCTAAGTCTTTCTGAGCAAGAGAAATCACAAAACATAGTCATTTCTTCATTGCCGTCCAAAAACAACGCTTTTTTACACTCCTGTCTCCCTTTCTCTTGGAAAAAATGACTTACATCAATCCTTTTACATAATTCTTATTTCTCATGACATTTCTAACATTGCCCACAATTATCAACTTTCTAAGTCTTTCTGAGCAAGAGAAATCGCAAAATATAGTCATTTCTTCATTGCCGTCCAAAAACAACGCTTTTTTACACTCCTGTCTCCCTTTCTCTTGGAAACAATGACTTACATCAATCCTTTTACATAATTCTTGTTTCTCCTGACATTTCTAACATTGCCCACAATTATCAACTTTCTAAGTCTTTCTGAGCAGGAGAAATCGCAAAACATAATCATTTCTTCATTGCAGTCCAAAAACAACGCTTTTTTACATTCCCGTCTCCCTTTCTCTTGGAAACAATGACTTACATCAATCCTTTTACATAATTCTTGTTTCTCATGACATTTCTAACATTGCCCACAATTATCAACTTTCTAAGTCTTTCTGAGCAAGAGAAATCGCAAAACATAGTCATTTCTTCATTGCCGTCCAAAAACAACGCTTTTTTTCACTCCTGTCTCCCTTTCTCTTGGAAACAATGACTTACATCAATCCTTTTATATAATTCTTGTTTCTCATGACATTTCTAACATTGCCCACAATTATTAACTTTCTAAGTCTTTCTGAGCAAGAGAAATCGCAAAACATAGTCATTTCTTCATTGCCGTCCAAAAACAACGCTTTTTTACACTCCTGTCTCCCTTTCTCTTGGAAACAATGACTTACATCAATTCTTTTACATAATTCTTGTTTCTCATGACATTTCTAACATTGCCCACAATTATCAACTTTCTAAGTCTTTCTGAGCAAGAGAAATCGCAAAACATAGTCATTTCTTCATTGCCGTCCAAAAACAACGCTTTTTTACACTCCTGTCTCCCTTTCTCTTGGAAACAATGACTTACATCAATCCTTTTACATAATTCTTGTTTCTCCTGACATTTCTAACATTGCCCACAATTATCAACTTTCTAAGTCTTTCTGAGCAGGAGAAATCGCAAAACATAATCATTTCTTCATTGCAGTCCAAAAACAACGCTTTTTTACATTCCCGTCTCCCTTTCTCTTGGAAACAATGACTTACATCAATCCTTTTACATAATTCTTGTTTCTCATGACATTTCTAACATTGCCCACAATTATCAACTTTCTAAGTCTTTCTGAGCAAGAGAAATCGCAAAACATAGTCATTTCTTCATTGCCGTCCAAAAACAACGCTTTTTTTCACTCCTGTCTCCCTTTCTCTTGGAAACAATGACTTACATCAATCCTTTTATATAATTCTTGTTTCTCATGAAATTTCTAACATTGCCCACAATTATTAACTTTCTAAGTCTTTCTGAGCAAGAGAAATCGCAAAACATAGTCATTTCTTCATTGCCATCCAAAAACAACGCTTTTTTACACTCCTGTCTCCCTTTCGCTTGGAAACAATGACTTACATCAATCCTTTTACATAATTCTTGTTTCTCATGACATTTCTAACATTGCCCACAATTATCAACTTTCTAAGTCTTTCTGAGCTGGAGAAATCGCAAAACATAGTCATTTCTTCATTGCCGTCCAAAAACAACGCTTTTTTACACTCCTGTCTCCCTTTCTCTTGGAAACAATGACTTACATCAATCCTTTTACATAATTCTTGTTTCTCATGACATTTCTAACATTGCCCACAATTATCAACTTTCTAAGTCTTTCTGAGCAAGAGAAATCGCAAAACATAGTCATTTCTTCATTGCCGTCCAAACACAACGCTTTTTTACACTCCTGTCTCCCTTTCTCTTGGAAACAATGACTTACATCAATCCTTTTACATAATTCTTGTTTCTCATGACATTTCTAACATTGCCCACAATTATCAACTTTCTAAGTCTTTCTGAGCAAGAGAAATCGCAAAACATAGTCATTTCTTCATTGCCGTCCAAAAACAATGCTTTTTTACACTCCAATCTCCCTTTCTCATGGAAACAATGACTTACATCAATCCTTTTACATAATTCTTGTTTCTCATGACATTTCTAACATTGCCCACAATTATCAACTTTCTAAGTCTTTCTGAGCAGGAGAAATCGCAAAACATAGTCATTTCTTCATTGCCGTCCAAAAACAATGCTTTTTTACACTCCAGTCTCCCTTTCTCTTGGAAACAATGACTAACATTAATCCTTTTACATAATTCTTGTTTCTCATGATATTTCTAACATTGCCCACAATTATCAACTTTCTAAGTCTTTCTGAGCAGGAGAAATCGCAAAACATAGTCATTTCTTCATTGCAGTCCAAAAACAACGCTTTTTTACACTCCTGTCTCCCTTTCTCTTGGAAACAATGACTTACATCAATCCTTTTACATAATTCTTATTTCTCATGACATTTCTAACATTGCCCACAATTATCAACTTTCTAAGTCTTTCTGAGCAAGAGAAATCGCAAAATATAGTCATTTCTTCATTGCCGTCCAAAAAGAACGCTTTTTTACAATCCTGTCTCCCTTTCTCTTGGAAACAATGACTTACATCAATCATTTTACATAATTCTTGTTTCTCATGACATTTCTAACATTGCCCACAATTATCAACTTCCTAAGTCTTTCTGAGCAGGAGAAATCGCAAAACATAGTCATTTCTTCATTGCAGTCCAAAAACAACGCTTTTTTACACTCCTGTCTCCCTTTCTCTTGGAAACAATGACTTACATCAATCCTTTTACATAATTCTTATTTCTCATGACATTTCTAACATTGCCCACAATTATCAACTTTCTAAGTCTTTCTGAGCAAGAGAAATCGCAAAATATAGTCATTTCTTCATTGCCGTCCAAAAACAACGCTTTTTTACACTCCTGTCTCCCTTTCTCTTGGAAACAATGACTTACATCAATTCTTTTACATAATTCTTGTTTCTCATGACATTTCTAACATTGCCCACAATTATCAACTTTCTAAGTCTTTCTGAGCAAGAGAAATCACAAAACATAGTCATTTCTTCATTGCCGTCCAAAAACAACGCTTTTTTACACTCCTGTCTCCCTTTCTCTTGGAAAAAATGACTTACATCAATCCTTTTACATAATTCTTATTTCTCATGACATTTCTAACATTGCCCACAATTATCAACTTTCTAAGTCTTTCTGAGCAAGAGAAATCGCAAAATATAGTCATTTCTTCATTGCCGTCCAAAAACAACGCTTTTTTACACTCCTGTCTCCCTTTCTCTTGGAAACAATGACTTACATCAATCCTTTTACATAATTCTTGTTTCTCCTGACATTTCTAACATTGCCCACAATTATCAACTTTCTAAGTCTTTCTGAGCAGGAGAAATCGCAAAACATAATCATTTCTTCATTGCAGTCCAAAAACAACGCTTTTTTACATTCCCGTCTCCCTTTCTCTTGGAAACAATGACTTACATCAATCCTTTTACATAATTCTTGTTTCTCATGACATTTCTAACATTGCCCACAATTATCAACTTTCTAAGTCTTTCTGAGCAAGAGAAATCGCAAAACATAGTCATTTCTTCATTGCCGTCCAAAAACAACGCTTTTTTTCACTCCTGTCTCCCTTTCTCTTGGAAACAATGACTTACATCAATCCTTTTATATAATTCTTGTTTCTCATGACATTTCTAACATTGCCCACAATTATTAACTTTCTAAGTCTTTCTGAGCAAGAGAAATCGCAAAACATAGTCATTTCTTCATTGCCGTCCAAAAACAACGCTTTTTTACACTCCTGTCTCCCTTTCTCTTGGAAACAATGACTTACATCAATTCTTTTACATAATTCTTGTTTCTCATGACATTTCTAACATTGCCCACAATTATCAACTTTCTAAGTCTTTCTGAGCAAGAGAAATCGCAAAACATAGTCATTTCTTCATTGCCGTCCAAAAACAACGCTTTTTTACACTCCTGTCTCCCTTTCTCTTGGAAACAATGACTTACATCAATCCTTTTACATAATTCTTGTTTCTCCTGACATTTCTAACATTGCCCACAATTATCAACTTTCTAAGTCTTTCTGAGCAGGAGAAATCGCAAAACATAATCATTTCTTCATTGCAGTCCAAAAACAACGCTTTTTTACATTCCCGTCTCCCTTTCTCTTGGAAACAATGACTTACATCAATCCTTTTACATAATTCTTGTTTCTCATGACATTTCTAACATTGCCCACAATTATCAACTTTCTAAGTCTTTCTGAGCAAGAGAAATCGCAAAACATAGTCATTTCTTCATTGCCGTCCAAAAACAACGCTTTTTTTCACTCCTGTCTCCCTTTCTCTTGGAAACAATGACTTACATCAATCCTTTTATATAATTCTTGTTTCTCATGAAATTTCTAACATTGCCCACAATTATTAACTTTCTAAGTCTTTCTGAGCAAGAGAAATCGCAAAACATAGTCATTTCTTCATTGCCATCCAAAAACAACGCTTTTTTACACTCCTGTCTCCCTTTCGCTTGGAAACAATGACTTACATCAATCCTTTTACATAATTCTTGTTTCTCATGACATTTCTAACATTGCCCACAATTATCAACTTTCTAAGTCTTTCTGAGCTGGAGAAATCGCAAAACATAGTCATTTCTTCATTGCCGTCCAAAAACAACGCTTTTTTACACTCCTGTCTCCCTTTCTATTGGAAACAATGACTTACATCAATCCTTTTACATAATTCTTGTTTCTCATGACATTTCTAACATTGCCCACAATTATCAACTTTCTAAGTCTTTCTGAGCAAGAGAAATCGCAAAACATAGTCATTTCTTCATTGCCGTCCAAAAACAACGCTTTTTTTACACTCCAATCTCCCTTTCTCATGGAAACAATGACTTACATCAATCCTTTTACATAATTCTTGTTTCTCATGACATTTCTAACATTGCCCACAATTATCAACTTCCTAAGTCTTTCTGAGCAGGAGAAATCGCAAAACATAGTCATTTCTTCATTGCCGTCCAAAAACAATGCTTTTTTACACTCCAGTCTCCCTTTCTCTTGGAAACAATGACTTACATTAATCCTTTTACATAATTCTTGTTTCTCATGACATTTCTAACATTGCCCACAATTATCAACTTTTTAAGTCTTTCTGAGCAGGAGAAATCGCAAAACATAGTCATTTCTTCATTGCAGTCCAAAAACAATGCTTTTTTACACTCCAGTCTCCCTTTCTCTTGGAAACAAAGACTTACATCAATCCTTTTACATAATTATTGTTTCTCATGACATTTCTAACATTGCCCACAATTATTAACTTTCTAAGTCTTTCTGAGCAAGAGAAATCGCAAAACATAGTCATTTCTTCATTGCCGTCCAAAAACAACGCTTTTTTTCACTCCTGTCTCCATTTCTCTTGGAAACAATGACTTACATCAATCCTTTTACATAATTCTTGTTTCTCCTGACATTTCTAACATTGCCCACAATTATCAACTTTCTAAGTCTTTCTGAGCAGGAGAAATCGCAAAACATAATCATTTATTCATTGCAGTCCAAAAACAACGCTTTTTTACAATCCTGTCTCCCTTTCTCTTGGAAACAATGACTTACATCAATCATTTTACATAATTCTTGTTTCTCATGACATTTCTAACATTGCCCACAATTATCAACTTTCTAAGTCTTTCTGAGCAGGAGAAATCGCAAAACATAGTCATTTCTTCATTGCAGTCGAAAAACAACGCTTTTTTACACTCCTGTCTCCCTTTCTCTTGGAAACAATGACTTACATCAATCCTTTTACATAATTCTTATTTCTCATGACATTTCTAACATTGCCCACAATTATCAACTTTCTAAGTCTTTCTGAGCAAGAGAAATCGCAAAACATAGTCATTTCTTCATTGCCGTCCAAAAACAATGCTTTTTTACACTCCAGTCTCCCTTTCTCTTGGAAACAATGACTTACATTAATCCTTTTACATATTTCTTGTTTCTCATGACATTTCTAACATTGCCCACAATTATCAACTTTCTAAGTCTTTCTGAGCAGGAGAAATCGCAAAACATAGTCATTTCTTCATTGCAGTCCAAAAACAACGCTTTTTTACACTCCAGTCTCCCTTTCTCTTGGAAACAATGACTTACATCAATCCTTTTACATAATTCTTGTTTCTCCTGACATTTCTAACATTGCCCACAATTATCAACTTTCTAAGTCTTTCTGAGCAGGAGAAATCGCAAAACATAATCATTTCTTCATTGCAGTCCAAAAACAACGCTTTTTTACAATCCTGTCTCCCTTTCTCTTGGAAACAATGACTTACATCAATCATTTTACATAATTCTTGTTTCTCATGACATTTCTAACATTGCCCACAATTATCAACTTTCTAAGTCTTTCTGAGCAGGAGAAATCGCAAAACATAGTCATTTCTTCATTGCAGTCCAAAAACAACGCTTTTTTACACTCCTGTCTCCCTTTTTCTTGGAAACAATGACTTACATCAATCCTTTTACATAATTCTTATTTCTCATGACATTTCTAACATTGCTCACAATTATCAACTTTCTAAGTCTTTCTGAGCAAGAGAAATCGCAAAATATAGTCATTTCTTCATTGCCGTCCAAAAACAACGCTTTTTTACACTCCTGTCTCCCTTTCTCTTGGAAACAATGACTTACATCAATTCTTTTACATAATTCTTGTTTCTCATGACATTTCTAACATTGCCCACAATTATCAACTTTCTAAGTCTTTCTGAGCAAGAGAAATCGCACAACATAGTCATTTCTTCATTGCCGTCCAAAAACAACGCTTTTTTACACTCCTGTCTCCCTTTCTCTTGGAAACAATGACTTACATTAATCCTTTTACATAATTCTTGTTTATGATGACATTTCCAACATTGTCCACAATTATCAACTTTCTAAGTCTTTCTAAGCAAGAGAAATCGCAAAACATAGTCATTTCTTAATTGCCGTACAAAACAAAGCTTTTATCCACTCCTGTCTTACTTTCTCTTGGAAACAATGATTTACATCAATCCTTTTACATAATTCTTGTTTCTGATTACATTTCTAACATTGTCCACAATTATCAACTTTCTAAGTTTTTCTGAGCAAGAGAAATCGCAAAACATAGTCATTTCTTATTTGCCGTACAAAGCAATGCTTTTTTCCCACTCCTGTCTCACTTTCTCTTGGATACAATGACTTACATCAATCCTTTTACATAATTCTTGTTTCTGATGACATTTCTAACATTGTCCACAATTATCAACTTTCTAAGTCTTTCTGAGCAAGAGAAATCGCAAAACATAGTCATTTCCTAATTGCCGTACAAAGCAATGCTTTTTTCCACTCCTGTCTTACTTTCTCTTGGAAACAATGATTCAAATGAATCCTTTTACATAATTCTTGCTTATGATGACATTTCCAACATTGTCCACAATTATCAACTTTCAAAGTCTTTCTGAGCAAGAGAAATCGCAAAAACATAGTCATTTCTTAATTGCCGTAGAAACATTGCTTTTTGTTACTCCTGTCTTACTTTCTCTTGGAAACAATGACTTACATCAATTCTTTTACATAATTCTTGTTTCTTATGACATTTCTAACATTGTCCACAATTATCAACTTTCTAAGTCTTTTTGAGCAGGAGAAATCGCAAAACATAGTCATTTCTTAATTGCCGTACAAAGCAATGCTTTTTTCCACTCCTGTCTTACTTTCTCTTGGAAACAATGACTTAAATGTATCCTTTCACATAATTCTTGTTTATGATGACATTTCCAACATTGTCCACAATTATCAACTTTCTAAGTCTTTCTGAGCAAGAGAAATCGCAAAACATAGTCATTTATTAATTGCCGTACAAAGCAATGCTTTTTTCCACTCCTGTCTTACTTTCTCTTGAAAACAATGACTAAAATGAATCCTTTTACATAAATCTTGTTTAAGATGACATTTCCAACATTGTCCACAATTATCAACTTTCTAAGTCTTTCTGAGCAAGAGAAATCGCAAAACACAGTCATTTCTTACTTGCCGTTGAAAACAATGCTTTTATCCACTCCTGTCTTACTTTCTCTTGGAAACAATACCTTGCATCAATCCTTTTACATAATTCTTGTTTCTGATGACATTTCTAACATTGTCCACAATTATCAACTTTCTAAGTCTTTCTAAGCAAGAGAAATCGCAAAACATAGTCATTTCTTAATTGCCATTGAAAACAATGCTTTTATCCACTCCTGTCTTACTTTCTCTTGGAAACAATAACTTACATCAATCCTTTTGCATAATTCTTGTTTATGATGACATTTCTAACATTGTCCACAATTATCAACTTTCTAAGTCTTTCTGAGCAAGAGAAATCACAAAACATAGTCATTTCTTAATTGCCGTACAAAGCAATGCTTTTTTCCCACTCCTGTCTCACTTTCTCTTGGATACAATGACTTACATCAATCCTTTTACATAATTCTTGTTTCTGATGACATTTCTAACATTGTCCACAATTATCAACTTTCTAAGTCTTTCTGAGCAAGAGAAATCGCAAAACATAGTCATTTCCTAATTGCCGTACAAAGCAATGCTTTTTTCCACCCCTGTCTTACTTTCTCTTGGAAACAATGACTTAAATGAATCCTTTTACATAATTCTTGTTTATGATGACATTTCCAACATTGTCCACAATTATCAACTTTCAAAGTCTTTCTGAGCAAGAGAAATCACAAAAACATAGTCATTTCTTAATTGCCGTAGAAAACATTGCTTTTTGTTACTCCTGTCTTACTTTCTCTTGGAAACAATGACTTACATCAAATTTTTTACTTAATTCTTGTTTCTTATGACATTTCTAACATTGTCCACAATTATCAACTTTCTAAGTCTTTTTGAGCAGGAGAAATCGCAAAACATAGTCATTTTTGAATTGCCGTACAAAGCAATACTTTTTTCCACTCCTGTCTTACTTTTCCTTGGAAACAATGACTTACATCAATTCTTTTACATAATTCTTGTTTCTTATGACATTTCTAACATTGTCCACAATTATCAACTTTCTAAGTCTTTCTGAGCAAGAGAAATCTCAAAACACAGTCATTTCTTAATTGCCGTACAAAGCAATGCTTTTTTCCACTCCTGTCTTACTTTCTCTTGGAAACACTGACTTAAATGTATCCTTTTACATAATTCTTGCTTATGATGACATTTCCAACATTGTCCACAATTATCAACTTTCAAAGTCTTTCTGAGCAAGAGAAATCGCAAAAACATAGTCATTTCTTAATTGCCGTAGAAACATTGCTTTTTGTTACTCCTGTCTTACTTTCTCTTGGAAACAATGACTTACATCAATTCTTTTACATAATTCTTGTTTCTTATGACATTTCTAACATTGTCCACAATTATCAACTTTCTAAGTCTTTTTGAGCAGGAGAAATCGCAAAACATAGTCATTTTTCAATTGCCGTACAAAGCAATACTTTTTTCCACTCCTGTCTTACTTTTCCTTGGAAACAATGACTTACATCAATTCTTTTACATAATTCTTGTTTCTTATGACATTTCTAACATTGTCCACAATTATCAACTTTCTAAGTCTTTCTGAGCAAGAGAAATCTCAAAACACAGTCATTTCTTAATTGCCGTACAAAGCAATGCTTTTTTCCACTCCTGTCTTACTTTCTCTTGGAAACAATGACTTAAATGTATCCTTTTACATAATTCTTGTTTATGATGACATTTCCAACATTGTCCACAATTATCAACTTTCTAAGTCTTTCTGAGCAAGAGAAATCGCAAAACATAGTCATTTATTAATTGCCGTACAAAGCAATGCTTTTTTCCACTCCTGTCTTACTTTCTCTTGGAAACAATGACTAAAATGAATCCTTTTACATAAATCTTGTTTAAGATGACATTTCCAACATTGTCCACAATTATCAACTTTCTAAGTCTTTCTGAGCAAGAGAAATCACAAAACATAGTCATTTCTTAATTGCCGTACAAAGCAATGCTTTTTTCCCACTCCTGTCTCACTTTCTCTTGGATACAATGACTTACATCAATCCTTTTACATAATTCTTGTTTCTGATGACATTTCTAACATTGTCCACAATTATCAACTTTCTTAGTCTTTCTGAGCAAGAGAAATCGCAAAACATAGCCATTTCCTAATTGCCGTACAAAGCAATGCTTTTTTCCACCCCTGTCTTACTTTCTCTTGGAAACAATGACTTGAATGAATCCTTTTACATAATTGTTGTTTATGATGACATTTCCAACATTGTCCACAATTATCAACTTTCAAAGTCTTTCTGAGCAAGAGAAATCGCAAAAACATAGTCATTTCTTAATTGCCGTAGAAAACATTGCTTTTTGTTACTCCTGTCTTACTTTCTCTTGGAAACAATGACTTACATCAATTCTTTTACATAATTCTTGTTTCTTATGACATTTCTAACATTGTCCACAATTATCAACTTTCTAAGTCTTTTTGAGCAGGAGAAATCGCAAAACATAGTCATTTTTCAATTGCCGTACAAAGCAATACTTTTTTCCACTCCTGTCTTACTTTTTCTTGGAAACAATGACTTACATCAACCCTTTTACATAAACCTTGTTTCTGATGACATTTCTAACATTGTCCACAATTATCAACTTCTAAGTCTTTCTGAGCAAGAGAAATCGCAAAACACAGTCATTTCTTAATTGCCGTACAAAGCAATGCTTTTTTCCACTCCTGTCTTACTTTCTCTTGGAAACAATAACTTAAATGAATCCTTTTACATAATTCTTGTTTATGATGACATTTCCAACATTGTCCACAATTATCAACTTTCTAAGTCTTTCTGAGCAAGAGAAATCGCAAAACATAGTCATTTCTTAATTGCCGTACAAAGCAATGCTTTTTTACACTCCAGTCTTACTTTCTCTTGGAAACAATGAATTACATCAATCCTTTTACATAATTCTTGTTTATGATGACATTTCTAACATTGTCCACAGTTATCAACTTTCTAATTCTTTCTGAGCAAGAGAAATCGCAAAACATAGTCATTTCTTAATTGCCGTACAAAGCAATGCTTTTTTCCACTCCTGTCTTACTTTCTCTTGGAAACAATGACTTAAATGAATCCTTTTACATAATTCTTGTTTATGATGACATTTCCAACATTTTCCATATTTATCAACTTTCTAAGTCTTTCTGAGCAAGAGAAATCGCAAAACATAGTGATTTCTTAATTGCCGTTGAAAACAATGCTTTTATCAACTCCTGTCTTACTTTCTCTTGGAAACAATGAATTACATCAATCCTTTTACATAATTCTTGTTTATGATGACATTTCTAACATTGTCCACAATTATCAACTTTCTAAGTCTTTCTGAGCAAAAGAAATTGCAAAACATAGTCATTTCTTAATTGCCGTATAAAGCAATGCTTTTTTCCACTCCTGTCTTACTTTCTCTTGGATACAATAACTTACATTAATCCTTTTACATAATTCTTGTTTGTGAAGACATTTCTAACATTGTCCACAATTATCAACTTTCTAAGTCTTTCTGAGCAAGAGAAATCGCAAAACATAGTCATTTTTCAATTGCCGTACAAAGCAATGCTTTTTTCCAGTCCTGTCGTACTTTCTCTTGGAAACAATGACTTACTTGAATCCTTTTACATAATTCTTGTTTATGATGACATTTTCAACATTGTCCACAATTATCAACTTTCTAAGTCTTTCTAAGCAAGAGAAATCGCAAAACATAGTCATTTCTTAATTGCCGTAGAAAACAATGCTTTTATCCACTCCTGTCTTACTTTCCCTTGGAAACAATGATTTACATCAATCCTTTTACATAATTCTTGTTTCTGATTACATTTCTAACATTGTCCACAATTATCAACTTTCTAAGTCTTTCTGAGCAAGAGAAATCGCAAAAACATAGTCATTTCTTAATTGCCGTAGAAACATTGCTTTTTGTTACTCCTGTCTTACTTTCTCTTGGATACAATGACTTACATCAATTCTTTTACATAATTCTTGTTTCTTATGACATTTCTAACATTGTCCACAATTATCAACTTTCTAAGTCTTTTTGAGCAGGAGCAATCGCAAAACATAGTCATTTTTTAATTGCCGTACAAAGCAATACTTTTTTCCACTCCTGTCTTACTTTTTCTTGGAAACAATGACTTACATCAATTCTTTTACATAATTCTTGTTTCTTATCACATTTCTAACATTGTCCACAATTATCAACTTTCTAAGTCTTTCTGAGCAAGAGAAATCTCAAAACACAGTCATTTCTTAATTGCCGTACAAAGCAATGCTTTTTTCCACTCCTGTCTTACTTTCTCTTGGAAACAATGACTTAAATGTATTCTTTTACATAATTCTTGTTTATGATGACATTTCCAACATTGTCCACAATTATCAACTTTCAAAGTCTTTCTGAGCAAGAGAAATCGCAAAAACATAGTCATTTCTTAATTGCCGTAGAAACATTGCTTTTTGTTACTCCTGTCTTACTTTCTCTTGGAAACAATGACTTACATCAATTCTTTTACATAATTCTTGTTTCTTATGACATTTCTAACATTGTCCACAATTATCAACTTTCTAAGTCTTTTTGAGCAGGAGAAATCGCAAAACATAGTCATTTTTCAATTGCCGTACAAAGCAATACTTTTTTCCACTCCTGTCTTACTTTTCCTTGGAAACAATGACTTACATCAATTCTTTTACATAATTCTTGTTTCTTATGACATTTCTAACATTGTCCACAATTATCAACTTTCTAAGTCTTTCTGAGCAAGAGAAATCTCAAAACACAGTCATTTCTTAATTGCCGTACAAAGCAATGCTTTTTTCCACTCCTGTCTTACTTTCTCTTGGAAACAATGACTTAAATGTATCCTTTTACATAATTCTTGTTTATGATGACATTTCCAACATTGTCCACAATTATCAACTTTCTAAGTCTTTCTGAGCAAGAGAAATCGCAAAACATAGTCATTTATTAATTGCCGTACAAAGCAATGCTTTTTTCCACTCCTGTCTTACTTTCTCTTGGAAACAATGACTAAAATGAATCCTTTTACATAAATCTTGTTTAAGATGACATTTCCAACATTGTCCACAATTATCAACTTTCTAAGTCTTTCTGAGCAAGAGAAATCGCAAAACACAGTCATTTCTTACTTGCCGTTGAAAACAATGCTTTTATCCACTCCTGTCTTACTTTCTCTTGGAAACAATAACTTACATCAATCCTTTTACATAATTCTTGTTTCTGATGACATTTCTAACATTGTCCACAATTATCAACTTTCTAAGTCTTTCTAAGCAAGAGAAATTGCAAAACATAGTCATTTCTTAATTGCCGTTGAAAACAATGCTTTTATCCACTCCTGTCTTACTTTCTCTTGGAAACAATAACTTACATCAATCCTTTTGCATAATTCTTGTTTATGATGACATTTCTAACATTGTCCACAATTATCAACTTTCTAAGTCTTTCTGAGCAAGAGAAATCACAAAACATAGTCATTTCTTAATTGCCGTACAAAGCAATGCTTTTTTCCCACTCCTGTCTCACTTTCTCTTGGATACAATGACTTACATCAATCCTTTTACATAATTCTTGTTTCTGATGACATTTCTAACATTGTCCACAATTATCAACTTTCTAAGTCTTTCTGAGCAAGAGAAATCGCAAAACATAGCCATTTCCTAATTGCCGTACAAAGCAATGCTTTTTTCCAACCCTGTCTTACTTTCTCTTGGAAACAATGACTTGAATGAATCCTTTTACATAATTGTTGTTTATGATGACATTTCCAACATTGTCCACAATTATCAACTTTCAAAGTCTTTCTGAGCAAGAGAAATCGCAAAAACATAGTCATTTCTTAATTGCCGTAGAAAACATTGCTTTTTGTTACTCCTGTCTTACTTTCTCTTGGAAACAATGACTTACATCAATTCTTTTACATAATTCTTGTTTCTTATGACATTTCTAACATTGTCCACAATTATCAACTTTCTAAGTCTTTTTGAGCAGGAGAAATCGCAAAACATAGTCATTTTTCAATTGCCGTACAAAGCAATACTTTTTTCCACTCCTGTCTTACTTTTTCTTGGAAACAATGACTTACATCAACCCTTTTACATAAACCTTGTTTCTGATGACATTTCTAACATTGTCCACAATTATCAACTTCTAAGTCTTTCTGAGCAAGAGAAATCGCAAAACACAGTCATTTCTTAATTGCCGTACAAAGCAATGCTTTTTTCCACTCCTGTCTTACTTTCTCTTGGAAACAATAACTTAAATGAATCCTTTTACATAATTCTTGTTTATGATGACATTTCCAACATTGTCCACAATTATCAACTTTCTAAGTCTTTCTGAGCAAGAGAAATCGCAAAACATAGTCATTTCTTAATTGCCGTACAAAGCAATGCTTTTTTACACTCCAGTCTTACTTTCTCTTGGAAACAATGAATTACATCAATCCTTTTACATAATTCTTGTTTATGATGACATTTCTAACATTGTCCACAGTTATCAACTTTCTAATTCTTTCTGAGCAAGAGAAATCGCAAAACATAGTCATTTCTTAATTGCCGTACAAAGCAATGCTTTTTTCCACTCCTGTCTTACTTTCTCTTGGAAACAATGACTTAAATGAATCCTTTTACATAATTCTTGTTTATGATGACATTTCCAACATTTTCCATATTTATCAACTTTCTAAGTCTTTCTGAGCAAGAGAAATCGCAAAACATAGTGATTTCTTAATTGCCGTTGAAAACAATGCTTTTATCAACTCCTGTCTTACTTTCTCTTGGAAACAATGAATTACATCAATCCTTTTACATAATTCTTGTTTATGATGACATTTCTAACATTGTCCACAATTATCAACTTTCTAAGTCTTTCTGAGCAAAAGAAATTGCAAAACATAGTCATTTCTTAATTGCCGTATAAAGCAATGCTTTTTTCCACTCCTGTCTTACTTTCTCTTGGATACAATAACTTACATTAATCCTTTTACATAATTCTTGTTTGTGAAGACATTTCTAACATTGTCCACAATTATCAACTTTCTAAGTCTTTCTGAGCAAGAGAAATCGCAAAACATAGTCATTTTTCAATTGCCGTACAAAGCAATGCTTTTTTCCAGTCCTGTCGTACTTTCTCTTGGAAACAATGACTTACTTGAATCCTTTTACATAATTCTTGTTTATGATGACATTTTCAACATTGTCCACAATTATCAACTTTCTAAGTCTTTCTAAGCAAGAGAAATCGCAAAACATAGTCATTTCTTAATTGCCGTAGAAAACAATGCTTTTATCCACTCCTGTCTTACTTTCCCTTGGAAACAATGATTTACATCAATCCTTTTACATAATTCTTGTTTCTGATTACATTTCTAACATTGTCCACAATTATCAACTTTCTAAGTCTTTCTGAGCAAGAGAAATCGCAAAAACATAGTCATTTCTTAATTGCCGTAGAAACATTGCTTTTTGTTACTCCTGTCTTACTTTCTCTTGGATACAATGACTTACATCAATTCTTTTACATAATTCTTGTTTCTTATGACATTTCTAACATTGTCCACAATTATCAACTTTCTAAGTCTTTTTGAGCAGGAGCAATCGCAAAACATAGTCATTTTTTAATTGCCGTACAAAGCAATACTTTTTTCCACTCCTGTCTTACTTTTTCTTGGAAACAATGACTTACATCAATTCTTTTACATAATTCTTGTTTCTTATCACATTTCTAACATTGTCCACAATTATCAACTTTCTAAGTCTTTCTGAGCAAGAGAAATCTCAAAACACAGTCATTTCTTAATTGCCGTACAAAGCAATGCTTTTTTCCACTCCTGTCTTACTTTCTCTTGGAAACAATGACTTAAATGTATTCTTTTACATAATTCTTGTTTATGATGACATTTCCAACATTGTCCACAATTATCAACTTTCAAAGTCTTTCTGAGCAAGAGAAATCGCAAAAACATAGTCATTTCTTAATTGCCGTAGAAACATTGCTTTTTGTTACTCCTGTCTTACTTTCTCTTGGAAACAATGACTTACATCAATTCTTTTACATAATTCTTGTTTCTTATGACATTTCTAACATTGTCCACAATTATCAACTTTCTAAGTCTTTTTGAGCAGGAGAAATCGCAAAACATAGTCATTTTTCAATTGCCGTACAAAGCAATACTTTTTTCCACTCCTGTCTTACTTTTTCTTGGAAACAATGACTTACATCATTTCTTTTACATAATTCTTGTTTCTTATGACATTTCTAACATTGTCCACAATTATCAACTTTCTAAGTCTTTCTGAGCAAGAGAAATCTCAAAACACAGTCATTTCTTAATTGCTGTACAAAGCAATGCTTTTTTCCACTCCTGTCTTACTTTCTCTTGGAAAAAATGACTTAAATGTATCCTTTTACATAATTCTTGTTTATGATGACATTTCCAACATTGTCCACAATTATCAACTTTCTAAGTCTTTCTGAGCAAGAGAAATCGCAAAACATAGTCATTTATTAATTGCCGTACAAAGCAATGCTTTTTTCCACTCCTGTTTTACTTTCTCTTGGAAACAATGACTGAAATGAATCCTTTTACATAAATCTTGTTTAAGATGACATTTCCAACATTGTCCACAATTATCAACTTTCTAAGTCTTTCTGAGCAGGAGAAATCGCAAAACACAGTCATTTCTTACTTGCCGTTGAAAACAATGCTTTTATCCACTCCTGTCTTACTTTTTCTTGGAAACAATAACTTACATCAATCCTTTTACATAATTCTTGTTTCTGATGACATTTCTAACATTGTCCACAATTATCAACTTTCTAAGTCTTTCTAAGCAAGAGAAATCGCAAAACATAGTCATTTCTTAATTGCTGTTGAAAACAATGCTTTTATCCACTCCTGTCTTACTTTCTCTTGGAAACAATAACTTACATCAATCCTTTTGCATAATTCTTGTTTCTGATGACATTTCTAACATTGTCCACAATTATCAACTTTCTAAGTCTTTCTGAGCAAGAGAAATCGCAAAACATAGTCATTTTTCAATTGCCGTACAAAGCAATGCTTTTTTCCACTCCTGTCGTACTTTCTCTTGGAAACAATGACTTACATGAATCCTTTTACATAATTCTTGTTTATGATGACATTTCCAACATTGTCCACAATTATCAACTTTCTAAGTCTTTCTAAGCAAGAGAAATCGCAAAACATAGTCATTTCTTAATTGCCGTAGAAAACAAAGCTTTTATCCACTCCTGTCTTACTTTCTCTTGGAAACAATGATTTACATCAATCCTTTTACATAATTCTTGTTTCTGATTACATTTCTAACATTGTCCACAATTATCAAATTTCTAAGTTTTTCTGAGCAAGAGAAATCGCAAAACATAGTCATTTCTTAATTGCCGTACAAAGCAATGCTTTTTTCCCACTCCTGTCTCACTTTCTCTTGGATACAATGACTTACATCAATCCTTTTACATAATTCTTGTTTCTGATGACATTTCTAACATTGTCCACAATTATCAACTTTCTAAGTCTTTCTGAGCAAGAGAAATCGCAAAAACATAGTCATTTCTTAATTGCCGTAGAAACATTGCTTTTTGTTACTCCTGTCTTACTTTCTCTTGGAAACAATGACTTACATCAATTCTTTTACATAATTATTGTTTCTTATGACATTTCTAACATTGTCCACAATTATCAACTTTCTAAGTCTTTTTGAGCAGGAGAAATCGCAAAACATAGTCATTTTTCAATTGCCGTACAAAGCAATACTTTTTTCCACTCCTGTCATACTTTCTCTTGGAAACAATGACTTAAATGTATCCTTTTACATAATTCTTATTTATGATGACATTTCCAACATTGTCCACAATTATCAACTTTCTAAGTCTTTCTGAGCAAGAGAAATCGCAAAACATAGTCATTTATTAATTGCCGTACAAAGCAATACTTTTTTCCACTCCTGTCTTACTTTCTCTTGGAAACAATGACTAAAATGAATCCTTTTACATAAATCTTGTTTAAGATGACATTTCCAACATTGTCCACAATTATCAACTTTCAAAGTCTTTCTGAGCAAGAGAAATCGCAAAAACATAGTCATTTCTTAATTGCCGTAGAAAACATTGCTTTTTGTTACTCCTGTCTTACTTTCTCTTGGAAACAATGACTTACATCAATTCTTTTACATAATTCTTGTTTCTTATGACATTTCTAACATTGTCCACAATTATCAACTTTCTAAGTCTTTTTGAGCAGGAGAAATCGCAAAACATAGTCATTTTTCAATTGCCGTACAAAGCAATACTTTTTTCCACTCCTGTCTTACTTTTTCTTGGAAACAATGACTTACATCAACCCTTTTACATAAACCTTGTTTCTGATGACATTTCTAACATTGTCCACAATTATCAACTTCTAAGTCTTTCTGAGCAAGAGAAATCGCAAAACACAGTCATTTCTTAATTGCCGTACAAAGCAATGCTTTTTTCCACTCCTGTCTTACTTTCTCTTGGAAACAATAACTTAAATGAATCCTTTTACATAATTCTTGTTTATGATGACATTTCCAACATTGTCCACAATTATCAACTTTCTAAGTCTTTCTGAGCAAGAGAAATCGCAAAACATAGTCATTTCTTAATTGCCGTACAAAGCAATGCTTTTTTACACTCCAGTCTTACTTTCTCTTGGAAACAATGAATTACATCAATCCTTTTACATAATTCTTGTTTATGATGACATTTCTAACATTGTCCACAGTTATCAACTTTCTAATTCTTTCTGAGCAAGAGAAATCGCAAAACATAGTCATTTCTTAATTGCCGTACAAAGCAATGCTTTTTTCCACTCCTGTCTTACTTTCTCTTGGAAACAATGACTTAAATGAATCCTTTTACATAATTCTTGTTTATGATGACATTTCCAACATTTTCCATATTTATCAACTTTCTAAGTCTTTCTGAGCAAGAGAAATCGCAAAACATAGTGATTTCTTAATTGCCGTTGAAAACAATGCTTTTATCAACTCCTGTCTTACTTTCTCTTGGAAACAATGAATTACATCAATCCTTTTACATAATTCTTGTTTATGATGACATTTCTAACATTGTCCACAATTATCAACTTTCTAAGTCTTTCTGAGCAAAAGAAATTGCAAAACATAGTCATTTCTTAATTGCCGTATAAAGCAATGCTTTTTTCCACTCCTGTCTTACTTTCTCTTGGATACAATAACTTACATTAATCCTTTTACATAATTCTTGTTTGTGAAGACATTTCTAACATTGTCCACAATTATCAACTTTCTAAGTCTTTCTGAGCAAGAGAAATCGCAAAACATAGTCATTTTTCAATTGCCGTACAAAGCAATGCTTTTTTCCAGTCCTGTCGTACTTTCTCTTGGAAACAATGACTTACTTGAATCCTTTTACATAATTCTTGTTTATGATGACATTTTCAACATTGTCCACAATTATCAACTTTCTAAGTCTTTCTAAGCAAGAGAAATCGCAAAACATAGTCATTTCTTAATTGCCGTAGAAAACAATGCTTTTATCCACTCCTGTCTTACTTTCCCTTGGAAACAATGATTTACATCAATCCTTTTACATAATTCTTGTTTCTGATTACATTTCTAACATTGTCCACAATTATCAACTTTCTAAGTCTTTCTGAGCAAGAGAAATCGCAAAAACATAGTCATTTCTTAATTGCCGTAGAAACATTGCTTTTTGTTACTCCTGTCTTACTTTCTCTTGGATACAATGACTTACATCAATTCTTTTACATAATTCTTGTTTCTTATGACATTTCTAACATTGTCCACAATTATCAACTTTCTAAGTCTTTTTGAGCAGGAGCAATCGCAAAACATAGTCATTTTTTAATTGCCGTACAAAGCAATACTTTTTTCCACTCCTGTCTTACTTTTTCTTGGAAACAATGACTTACATCAATTCTTTTACATAATTCTTGTTTCTTATCACATTTCTAACATTGTCCACAATTATCAACTTTCTAAGTCTTTCTGAGCAAGAGAAATCTCAAAACACAGTCATTTCTTAATTGCCGTACAAAGCAATGCTTTTTTCCACTCCTGTCTTACTTTCTCTTGGAAACAATGACTTAAATGTATTCTTTTACATAATTCTTGTTTATGATGACATTTCCAACATTGTCCACAATTATCAACTTTCAAAGTCTTTCTGAGCAAGAGAAATCGCAAAAACATAGTCATTTCTTAATTGCCGTAGAAACATTGCTTTTTGTTACTCCTGTCTTACTTTCTCTTGGAAACAATGACTTACATCAATTCTTTTACATAATTCTTGTTTCTTATGACATTTCTAACATTGTCCACAATTATCAACTTTCTAAGTCTTTTTGAGCAGGAGAAATCGCAAAACATAGTCATTTTTCAATTGCCGTACAAAGCAATACTTTTTTCCACTCCTGTCTTACTTTTCCTTGGAAACAATGACTTACATCAATTCTTTTACATAATTCTTGTTTCTTATGACATTTCTAACATTGTCCACAATTATCAACTTTCTAAGTCTTTCTGAGCAAGAGAAATCTCAAAACACAGTCATTTCTTAATTGCCGTACAAAGCAATGCTTTTTTCCACTCCTGTCTTACTTTCTCTTGCAAACAATGACTTAAATGTATCCTTTTACATAATTCTTGTTTATGATGACATTTCCAACATTGTCCACAATTATCAACTTTCTAAGTCTTTCTGAGCAAGAGAAATCGCAAAACATAGTCATTTATTAATTGCCGTACAAAGCAATGCTTTTTTCCACTCCTGTCTTACTTTCTCTTGGAAACAATGACTAAAATGAATCCTTTTACATAAATCTTGTTTAAGATGACATTTCCAACATTGTCCACAATTATCAACTTTCTAAGTCTTTCTGAGCAAGAGAAATCGCAAAACACAGTCATTTCTTACTTGCCGTTGAAAACAATGCTTTTATCCACTCCTGTCTTACTTTCTCTTGGAAACAATAACTTACATCAATCCTTTTACATAATTCTTGTTTCTGATGACATTTCTAACATTGTCCACAATTATCAACTTTCTAAGTCTTTCTAAGCAAGAGAAATTGCAAAACATAGTCATTTCTTAATTGCCGTTGAAAACAATGCTTTTATCCACTCCTGTCTTACTTTCTCTTGGAAACAATAACTTACATCAATCCTTTTGCATAATTCTTGTTTATGATGACATTTCTAACATTGTCCACAATTATCAACTTTCTAAGTCTTTCTGAGCAAGAGAAATCACAAAACATAGTCATTTCTTAATTGCCGTACAAAGCAATGCTTTTTTCCCACTCCTGTCTCACTTTCTCTTGGATACAATGACTTACATCAATCCTTTTACATAATTCTTGTTTCTGATGACATTTCTAACATTGTCCACAATTATCAACTTTCTAAGTCTTTCTGAGCAAGAGAAATCGCAAAACATAGCCATTTCCTAATTGCCGTACAAAGCAATGCTTTTTTCCACCCCTGTCTTACTTTCTCTTGGAAACAATGACTTGAATGAATCCTTTTACATAATTGTTGTTTATGATGACATTTCCAACATTGTCCACAATTATCAACTTTCAAAGTCTTTCTGAGCAAGAGAAATCGCAAAAACATAGTCATTTCTTAATTGCCGTAGAAAACATTGCTTTTTGTTACTCCTGTCTTACTTTCTCTTGGAAACAATGACTTACATCAATTCTTTTACATAATTCTTGTTTCTTATGACATTTCTAACATTGTCCACAATTATCAACTTTCTAAGTCTTTTTGAGCAGGAGAAATCGCAAAACATAGTCATTTTTCAATTGCCGTACAAAGCAATACTTTTTTCCACTCCTGTCTTACTTTTTCTTGGAAACAATGACTTACATCAACCCTTTTACATAAACCTTGTTTCTGATGACATTTCTAACATTGTCCACAATTATCAACTTCTAAGTCTTTCTGAGCAAGAGAAATCGCAAAACACAGTCATTTCTTAATTGCCGTACAAAGCAATGCTTTTTTCCACTCCTGTCTTACTTTCTCTTGGAAACAATAACTTAAATGAATCCTTTTACATAATTCTTGTTTATGATGACATTTCCAACATTGTCCACAATTATCAACTTTCTAAGTCTTTCTGAGCAAGAGAAATCGCAAAACATAGTCATTTCTTAATTGCCGTACAAAGCAATGCTTTTTTACACTCCAGTCTTACTTTCTCTTGGAAACAATGAATTACATCAATCCTTTTACATAATTCTTGTTTATGATGACATTTCTAACATTGTCCACAGTTATCAACTTTCTAATTCTTTCTGAGCAAGAGAAATCGCAAAACATAGTCATTTCTTAATTGCCGTACAAAGCAATGCTTTTTTCCACTCCTGTCTTACTTTCTCTTGGAAACAATGACTTAAATGAATCCTTTTACATAATTCTTGTTTATGATGACATTTCCAACATTTTCCATATTTATCAACTTTCTAAGTCTTTCTGAGCAAGAGAAATCGCAAAACATAGTGATTTCTTAATTGCCGTTGAAAACAATGCTTTTATCAACTCCTGTCTTACTTTCTCTTGGAAACAATGAATTACATCAATCCTTTTACATAATTCTTGTTTATGATGACATTTCTAACATTGTCCACAATTATCAACTTTCTAAGTCTTTCTGAGCAAAAGAAATTGCAAAACATAGTCATTTCTTAATTGCCGTATAAAGCAATGCTTTTTTCCACTCCTGTCTTACTTTCTCTTGGATACAATAACTTACATTAATCCTTTTACATAATTCTTGTTTGTGAAGACATTTCTAACATTGTCCACAATTATCAACTTTCTAAGTCTTTCTGAGCAAGAGAAATCGCAAAACATAGTCATTTTTCAATTGCCGTACAAAGCAATGCTTTTTTCCAGTCCTGTCGTACTTTCTCTTGGAAACAATGACTTACTTGAATCCTTTTACATAATTCTTGTTTATGATGACATTTTCAACATTGTCCACAATTATCAACTTTCTAAGTCTTTCTAAGCAAGAGAAATCGCAAAACATAGTCATTTCTTAATTGCCGTAGAAAACAATGCTTTTATCCACTCCTGTCTTACTTTCCCTTGGAAACAATGATTTACATCAATCCTTTTACATAATTCTTGTTTCTGATTACATTTCTAACATTGTCCACAATTATCAACTTTCTAAGTCTTTCTGAGCAAGAGAAATCGCAAAAACATAGTCATTTCTTAATTGCCGTAGAAACATTGCTTTTTGTTACTCCTGTCTTACTTTCTCTTGGATACAATGACTTACATCAATTCTTTTACATAATTCTTGTTTCTTATGACATTTCTAACATTGTCCACAATTATCAACTTTCTAAGTCTTTTTGAGCAGGAGCAATCGCAAAACATAGTCATTTTTTAATTGCCGTACAAAGCAATACTTTTTTCCACTCCTGTCTTACTTTTTCTTGGAAACAATGACTTACATCAATTCTTTTACATAATTCTTGTTTCTTATCACATTTCTAACATTGTCCACAATTATCAACTTTCTAAGTCTTTCTGAGCAAGAGAAATCTCAAAACACAGTCATTTCTTAATTGCCGTACAAAGCAATGCTTTTTTCCACTCCTGTCTTACTTTCTCTTGGAAACAATGACTTAAATGTATTCTTTTACATAATTCTTGTTTATGATGACATTTCCAACATTGTCCACAATTATCAACTTTCAAAGTCTTTCTGAGCAAGAGAAATCGCAAAAACATAGTCATTTCTTAATTGCCGTAGAAACATTGCTTTTTGTTACTCCTGTCTTACTTTCTCTTGGAAACAATGACTTACATCAATTCTTTTACATAATTCTTGTTTCTTATGACATTTCTAACATTGTCCACAATTATCAACTTTCTAAGTCTTTTTGAGCAGGAGAAATCGCAAAACATAGTCATTTTTCAATTGCCGTACAAAGCAATACTTTTTTCCACTCCTGTCTTACTTTTTCTTGGAAACAATGACTTACATCATTTCTTTTACATAATTCTTGTTTCTTATGACATTTCTAACATTGTCCACAATTATCAACTTTCTAAGTCTTTCTGAGCAAGAGAAATCTCAAAACACAGTCATTTCTTAATTGCTGTACAAAGCAATGCTTTTTTCCACTCCTGTCTTACTTTCTCTTGGAAAAAATGACTTAAATGTATCCTTTTACATAATTCTTGTTTATGATGACATTTCCAACATTGTCCACAATTATCAACTTTCTAAGTCTTTCTGAGCAAGAGAAATCGCAAAACATAGTCATTTATTAATTGCCGTACAAAGCAATGCTTTTTTCCACTCCTGTTTTACTTTCTCTTGGAAACAATGACTGAAATGAATCCTTTTACATAAATCTTGTTTAAGATGACATTTCCAACATTGTCCACAATTATCAACTTTCTAAGTCTTTCTGAGCAGGAGAAATCGCAAAACACAGTCATTTCTTACTTGCCGTTGAAAACAATGCTTTTATCCACTCCTGTCTTACTTTTTCTTGGAAACAATAACTTACATCAATCCTTTTACATAATTCTTGTTTCTGATGACATTTCTAACATTGTCCACAATTATCAACTTTCTAAGTCTTTCTAAGCAAGAGAAATCGCAAAACATAGTCATTTCTTAATTGCTGTTGAAAACAATGCTTTTATCCACTCCTGTCTTACTTTCTCTTGGAAACAATAACTTACATCAATCCTTTTGCATAATTCTTGTTTCTGATGACATTTCTAACATTGTCCACAATTATCAACTTTCTAAGTCTTTCTGAGCAAGAGAAATCGCAAAACATAGTCATTTTTCAATTGCCGTACAAAGCAATGCTTTTTTCCACTCCTGTCGTACTTTCTCTTGGAAACAATGACTTACATGAATCCTTTTACATAATTCTTGTTTATGATGACATTTCCAACATTGTCCACAATTATCAACTTTCTAAGTCTTTCTAAGCAAGAGAAATCGCAAAACATAGTCATTTCTTAATTGCCGTAGAAAACAAAGCTTTTATCCACTCCTGTCTTACTTTCTCTTGGAAACAATGATTTACATCAATCCTTTTACATAATTCTTGTTTCTGATTACATTTCTAACATTGTCCACAATTATCAAATTTCTAAGTTTTTCTGAGCAAGAGAAATCGCAAAACATAGTCATTTCTTAATTGCCGTACAAAGCAATGCTTTTTTCCCACTCCTGTCTCACTTTCTCTTGGATACAATGACTTACATCAATCCTTTTACATAATTCTTGTTTCTGATGACATTTCTAACATTGTCCACAATTATCAACTTTCTAAGTCTTTCTGAGCAAGAGAAATCGCAAAAACATAGTCATTTCTTAATTGCCGTAGAAACATTGCTTTTTGTTACTCCTGTCTTACTTTCTCTTGGAAACAATGACTTACATCAATTCTTTTACATAATTATTGTTTCTTATGACATTTCTAACATTGTCCACAATTATCAACTTTCTAAGTCTTTTTGAGCAGGAGAAATCGCAAAACATAGTCATTTTTCAATTGCCGTACAAAGCAATACTTTTTTCCACTCCTGTCATACTTTCTCTTGGAAACAATGACTTAAATGTATCCTTTTACATAATTCTTATTTATGATGACATTTCCAACATTGTCCACAATTATCAACTTTCTAAGTCTTTCTGAGCAAGAGAAATCGCAAAACATAGTCATTTATTAATTGCCGTACAAAGCAATACTTTTTTCCACTCCTGTCTTACTTTCTCTTGGAAACAATGACTAAAATGAATCCTTTTACATAAATCTTGTTTAAGATGACATTTCCAACATTGTCCACAATTATCAACTTTCTAAGTCTTTCTGAGCAAGAGAAATCGCAAAACACAGTCATTTCTTACTTGCCGTTGAAAACAATGCTTTTATCCACTCCTGTCTTACTTTCTCTTGGAAACAATAACTTACATCAATCCTTTTGCATAATTCTTGTTTATGATGACATTTCTAACATTGTCCACAATTATCAACTTCCTAAGTCTTTCTGAGCAAGAGAAATCGCAAAACATAGTCATTTTTCAATTGCCGTACAAAGCAATGCTTTTTTCCACTCCTGTCGTACTTTCTCTAGGAAACAATGACTTACATGAATCCTTTTACATAATTCTTGTTTCTGATGTCATTTCCAACATTGTCCACAATTATCAACTTTCTAAGTCTTTCTAAGCAAGAGAAATCGCAAAACATAGTCATTTCTTAATTGCCGTAGAAAACAAAGCTTTTATCCACTCCTGTCTTACTTTCTCTTGGAAACAATGATTTACATAAATCCTTTTACATAATTCTTGTTTATGATGTCATTTCCAACATTGTCCACAATTATCAACTTTCTAAGTCTTTCTGAGCAAGAGAAATCGCAAAACATAGTCATTTCTTAATTGCCGTACAAAGCAATGCTTTTTTCCACTCCTGTCTTACTTTCTCTTGGAAACAATGACTTAAATGAATCCTTTTACATAATTCTTGTTTATGATGACATTTCCAACAATGTCCACAATTATCAACCTTCAAAGTCTTTCTGAGCAAGAGAAATCACAAAAACATAGTCATTTCTTAATTGCCGTAGAAAACATTGCTTTTTGTTACTCCTGTCGTACTTTCTCTTGGAAACAATGACTTACATCAATTCTTTTACATAATTCTTGTTTCTTATGACATTTCTAACATTGTCCACAATTATCAACTTTCTAAGTCTTTTTGAGCAGGAGAAATCGCAAAACATAGTCATTTTTCAATTGCCGTACAAAGCAATACTTTTTTCTACTCCTGTCTTACTTTTTCTTGGAAACAATGACTTACATCAATCCTTTTACATAAACCTTGTTTCTGATGACATTTCTAACATTGTCCACAATTATCAACTTTCTAAGTCTTTCTGAGCAAGAGAAATCGCAAAACACAGTCATTTCTTAATTGCCGTACAAAGCAATGCTTTTTTCCACTCCTGTCTTACTTTCTCTTGGAAACAATAACTTAAATGAATCCTTTTACATAATTCTTGTTTATGATGACATTTCCAACATTGTCCACAATTATCAACTTTCTAAGTCTTTCTGAGCAAGAGAAATCACAAAAACATAGTCATTTCTTAATTGCCGTAGAAAACATTGCTTTTTGTTACTCCTGTCTTACTTTCTCTTGGAAACAATGACTTACATCAATTCTTTTACATAATTCTTGTTTCTTATGACATTTCTAACATTGTCCACAATTATCAACTTTCTAAGTCTTTTTGAGCAGGAGAAATCGCAAAACATAGTCATTTTTCAATTGCCGTACAAAGCAATACTTTTTTCTACTCCTGTCTTACTTTTTCTTGGAAACAATGACTTACATCAATCCTTTTACATAAACCTTGTTTCTGATGACATTTCTAACATTGTCCACAATTATCAACTTTCTAAGTCTTTCTGAGCAAGAGAAATCGCAAAACACAGTCATTTCTTAATTGCCGTACAAAGCAATGCTTTTTTCAACTCCTGTCTTACTTTCTCTTGGAAACAATAACTTAAATGAATCCTTTTACATAATTCTTGTTTATGATGACATTTCCAACATTGTCCACAATTATCAACTTTCTAAGTCTTTCTGAGCAAGAGAAATCGCAAAACATAGTCATTTCCTAATTGCCGTACAAAGCAATGCTTTTTTACACTCCAGTCTTACTTTCTCTTGGAAACAATGAATTGCATCAATCCTTTTACATAATTCTTGTTTATGATGACATTTCTAACATTGTCCACAGTTATCAACTTTCTAATTCTTTCTGAGCAAGAGAAATCGCAAAACATAGTCATTTCTTAATTGCCGTATAAAGCAATGCTTTTTTCCACTCCTGTCTTACTTTCTCTTGGATACAATGACTTACTTCAATCCTGTTACATAATCCTTGTTTCTGATGACATTTCTAACATTGTCCACAATTATCAACTTTCTAAGTCTTTTATAAGCAAGAGAAATCGCAAAACATAGTGATTTCTTAATTGCCGATGAAAACAATGCTTTTATCAACTCCTGTCTTACTTTCTCTTGGAAACAATGACTAAAATGAATCCTTTTACATAAATCTTGTTTAAGATGACATTTCCAACATTGTCCACAATTATCAACTTTCTAAGTCTTTCTGAGCAAGAGAAATCGCAAAACACAGTCATTTCTTACTTGCCGTTGAAAACAATGCTTTTATCCACTCCTGTCTTACTTTCTCTTGGAAACAATAACTTACATCAATCCTTTTGCATAATTCTTGTTTATGATGACATTTCTAACATTGTCCACAATTATCAACTTCCTAAGTCTTTCTGAGCAAGAGAAATCGCAAAACATAGTCATTTTTCAATTGCCGTACAAAGCAATGCTTTTTTCCACTCCTGTCGTACTTTCTCTAGGAAACAATGACTTACATGAATCCTTTTACATAATTCTTGTTTCTGATGTCATTTCCAACATTGTCCACAATTATCAACTTTCTAAGTCTTTCTAAGCAAGAGAAATCGCAAAACATAGTCATTTCTTAATTGCCGTAGAAAACAAAGCTTTTATCCACTCCTGTCTTACTTTCTCTTGGAAACAATGATTTACATAAATCCTTTTACATAATTCTTGTTTATGATGTCATTTCCAACATTGTCCACAATTATCAACTTTCTAAGTCTTTCTGAGCAAGAGAAATCGCAAAACATAGTCATTTCTTAATTGCCGTACAAAGCAATGCTTTTTTCCACTCCTGTCTTACTTTCTCTTGGAAACAATGACTTAAATGAATCCTTTTACATAATTCTTGTTTATGATGACATTTCCAACAATGTCCACAATTATCAACCTTCAAAGTCTTTCTGAGCAAGAGAAATCACAAAAACATAGTCATTTCTTAATTGCCGTAGAAAACATTGCTTTTTGTTACTCCTGTCGTACTTTCTCTTGGAAACAATGACTTACATCAATTCTTTTACATAATTCTTGTTTCTTATGACATTTCTAACATTGTCCACAATTATCAACTTTCTAAGTCTTTTTGAGCAGGAGAAATCGCAAAACATAGTCATTTTTCAATTGCCGTACAAAGCAATACTTTTTTCTACTCCTGTCTTACTTTTTCTTGGAAACAATGACTTACATCAATCCTTTTACATAAACCTTGTTTCTGATGACATTTCTAACATTGTCCACAATTATCAACTTTCTAAGTCTTTCTGAGCAAGAGAAATCGCAAAACACAGTCATTTCTTAATTGCCGTACAAAGCAATGCTTTTTTCCACTCCTGTCTTACTTTCTCTTGGAAACAATAACTTAAATGAATCCTTTTACATAATTCTTGTTTATGATGACATTTCCAACATTGTCCACAATTATCAACTTTCTAAGTCTTTCTGAGCAAGAGAAATCACAAAAACATAGTCATTTCTTAATTGCCGTAGAAAACATTGCTTTTTGTTACTCCTGTCTTACTTTCTCTTGGAAACAATGACTTACATCAATTCTTTTACATAATTCTTGTTTCTTATGACATTTCTAACATTGTCCACAATTATCAACTTTCTAAGTCTTTTTGAGCAGGAGAAATCGCAAAACATAGTCATTTTTCAATTGCCGTACAAAGCAATACTTTTTTCTACTCCTGTCTTACTTTTTCTTGGAAACAATGACTTACATCAATCCTTTTACATAAACCTTGTTTCTGATGACATTTCTAACATTGTCCACAATTATCAACTTTCTAAGTCTTTCTGAGCAAGAGAAATCGCAAAACACAGTCATTTCTTAATTGCCGTACAAAGCAATGCTTTTTTCAACTCCTGTCTTACTTTCTCTTGGAAACAATAACTTAAATGAATCCTTTTACATAATTCTTGTTTATGATGACATTTCCAACATTGTCCACAATTATCAACTTTCTAAGTCTTTCTGAGCAAGAGAAATCGCAAAACATAGTCATTTCCTAATTGCCGTACAAAGCAATGCTTTTTTACACTCCAGTCTTACTTTCTCTTGGAAACAATGAATTGCATCAATCCTTTTACATAATTCTTGTTTATGATGACATTTCTAACATTGTCCACAGTTATCAACTTTCTAAGTCTTTTATAAGCAAGAGAAATCGCAAAACATAGTCATTTCTTAATTGCCGTATAAAGCAATGCTTTTTTCCACTCCTGTCTTACTTTCTCTTGGATACAATGACTTACTTCAATCCTGTTACATAATCCTTGTTTCTGATGACATTTCTAACATTGTCCACAATTATCAACTTTCTAAGTCTTTTATAAGCAAGAGAAATCGCAAAACATAGTGATTTCTTAATTGCCGATGAAAACAATGCTTTTATCAACTCCTGTCTTACTTTCTCTTGGAAACAATGACTAAAATGAATCCTTTTACATAAATCTTGTTTAAGATGACATTTCCAACATTGTCCACAATTATCAACTTTCTAAGTCTTTCTGAGCAAGAGAAATCGCAAAACACAGTCATTTCTTACTTGCCGTTGAAAACAATGCTTTTATCCACTCCTGTCTTACTTTCTCTTGGAAACAATAACTTACATCAATCCTTTTGCATAATTCTTGTTTATGATGACATTTCTAACATTGTCCACAATTATCAACTTCCTAAGTCTTTCTGAGCAAGAGAAATCGCAAAACATAGTCATTTTTCAATTGCCGTACAAAGCAATGCTTTTTTCCACTCCTGTCGTACTTTCTCTAGGAAACAATGACTTACATGAATCCTTTTACATAATTCTTGTTTCTGATGTCATTTCCAACATTGTCCACAATTATCAACTTTCTAAGTCTTTCTAAGCAAGAGAAATCGCAAAACATAGTCATTTCTTAATTGCCGTAGAAAACAAAGCTTTTATCCACTCCTGTCTTACTTTCTCTTGGAAACAATGATTTACATAAATCCTTTTACATAATTCTTGTTTATGATGTCATTTCCAACATTGTCCACAATTATCAACTTTCTAAGTCTTTCTGAGCAAGAGAAATCGCAAAACATAGTCATTTCTTAATTGCCGTACAAAGCAATGCTTTTTTCCACTCCTGTCTTACTTTCTCTTGGAAACAATGACTTAAATGAATCCTTTTACATAATTCTTGTTTATGATGACATTTCCAACAATGTCCACAATTATCAACCTTCAAAGTCTTTCTGAGCAAGAGAAATCACAAAAACATAGTCATTTCTTAATTGCCGTAGAAAACATTGCTTTTTGTTACTCCTGTCGTACTTTCTCTTGGAAACAATGACTTACATCAATTCTTTTACATAATTCTTGTTTCTTATGACATTTCTAACATTGTCCACAATTATCAACTTTCTAAGTCTTTTTGAGCAGGAGAAATCGCAAAACATAGTCATTTTTCAATTGCCGTACAAAGCAATACTTTTTTCTACTCCTGTCTTACTTTTTCTTGGAAACAATGACTTACATCAATCCTTTTACATAAACCTTGTTTCTGATGACATTTCTAACATTGTCCACAATTATCAACTTTCTAAGTCTTTCTGAGCAAGAGAAATCGCAAAACACAGTCATTTCTTAATTGCCGTACAAAGCAATGCTTTTTTCCACTCCTGTCTTACTTTCTCTTGGAAACAATAACTTAAATGAATCCTTTTACATAATTCTTGTTTATGATGACATTTCCAACATTGTCCACAATTATCAACTTTCTAAGTCTTTCTGAGCAAGAGAAATCACAAAAACATAGTCATTTCTTAATTGCCGTAGAAAACATTGCTTTTTGTTACTCCTGTCTTACTTTCTCTTGGAAACAATGACTTACATCAATTCTTTTACATAATTCTTGTTTCTTATGACATTTCTAACATTGTCCACAATTATCAACTTTCTAAGTCTTTTTGAGCAGGAGAAATCGCAAAACATAGTCATTTTTCAATTGCCGTACAAAGCAATACTTTTTTCTACTCCTGTCTTACTTTTTCTTGGAAACAATGACTTACATCAATCCTTTTACATAAACCTTGTTTCTGATGACATTTCTAACATTGTCCACAATTATCAACTTTCTAAGTCTTTCTGAGCAAGAGAAATCGCAAAACACAGTCATTTCTTAATTGCCGTACAAAGCAATGCTTTTTTCAACTCCTGTCTTACTTTCTCTTGGAAACAATAACTTAAATGAATCCTTTTACATAATTCTTGTTTATGATGACATTTCCAACATTGTCCACAATTATCAACTTTCTAAGTCTTTCTGAGCAAGAGAAATCGCAAAACATAGTCATTTCCTAATTGCCGTACAAAGCAATGCTTTTTTACACTCCAGTCTTACTTTCTCTTGGAAACAATGAATTGCATCAATCCTTTTACATAATTCTTGTTTATGATGACATTTCTAACATTGTCCACAGTTATCAACTTTCTAAGTCTTTTATAAGCAAGAGAAATCGCAAAACATAGTCATTTCTTAATTGCCGTATAAAGCAATGCTTTTTTCCACTCCTGTCTTACTTTCTCTTGGATACAATGACTTACTTCAATCCTGTTACATAATCCTTGTTTCTGATGACATTTCTAACATTGTCCACAATTATCAACTTTCTAAGTCTTTTATAAGCAAGAGAAATCGCAAAACATAGTGATTTCTTAATTGCCGATGAAAACAATGCTTTTATCAACTCCTGTCTTACTTTCTCTTGGAAACAATGACTAAAATGAATCCTTTTACATAAATCTCGTTTATAATGACATTTCCAACATTGTCCACAATTATCAACTTTCTAAGTCTTTCTTAGCAAGAGAAATCACAAAACATAGTCATTTTTCAATTGCCGTACCAAGCAATGCTTTTTTCCACTCCTGTCGTACTTTCTCTTGGAAACAATGACTTACATGAATCCTTTTACATAATTCTTGTTTATGAGGACATTTCCAACATTGTCCACAATTATCAACTTTCTAAGTCCTTCTAAGCAAGAGAAATCGCAAAACATAGTCATTTCTTAATTGCCGTAGTAAACAATGCTTTTATCCACTCCTGTCTTACTTTCTCTTGGAAACAATGATTTACTTCAATCCTTTTACATAATTCTTGTTTCTGATTACATTTCTAACATTGTCCACAATTATCAACTTTCTAAGTCTTTCTGAGCAAGAGAAATCGCAAAACATAGTCATTTCTTAATTGTCGTACAAAGCAATGCTTTTTTCCACTCCTGTCTCACTTTCTCTTGGACCAATGACTTACATCAATCCTTTTACATAATTCTTGTTTCTGATGACATTTCTAACATTGTCCACAATTATCAACTTTCTAAGTCTTTCTGACCAAGAGAAATCGCAAAACTGTCATTTACTAATTGCCGTACAAAGCAATGCTTTTTTCCACTCCTGTCTTACTGTCTCTTGGAATTAATGATTTACATCAATTCTTTTACATAATTCTTGTTTCTGAGGACATTTCTAACATTGTCCACAATTATCAACTTTCTAAGTCTTTCTGAGCAAGAGAAATCGCAAAACATAGTTATTTATTAATTGCCGTACAAAGCAATGCTTTTTTCCACTCCTGTCTTACATTCTCTTGGAAACAATGACTTAAATGAATCCTTTTACATAATTCTTGTTTATGATGACATTTCCAACATTGTCCACAATTATTAACTTTCAAAGTCTTTCTGAGCAAGGTAAATCGCAAAACATAGTCATTTCTTAATTGCCGTATAAAGCAATGCTTTTTTCCACTCCTGTCTTACTTTCTCTTGGATACAATAACTTACATCAATCCTTTTACATAATTCTTGTTTATGAAGACATTTCTAACATTGTCCACAATTATCAACTTTCTAAGTCTTTCTGAGCAAGAGAAATCGCAAAACAGTCATTTCCTAATTGCCGTACAAAGCAATGCTTTTTTCCACTCCTGTCTTACTTTCTCTTGGAATTAATGATTTACATCAATTCTTTTACATAATTCTTGTTTCTGAGGACATTTCTAACATTGTCCACAATTATCAACTTTCTAAGTCTTTCTGAGCAAGAGAAATCGCAAAACATAGTTATTTATTAATTGCCGTACAAAGCAATGCTTTTTTCCACTCCTGTCTTACTTTCTCTTGGAAACAATGACTAAAATGAATCCTTTTACATAAATCTTGTTTATGATGACATTTCCAACATTGTCCACAATTATCAACTTTCTAAGTCTTTCTGAGCAAGAGAAATAGAAATCGCAAAACACAGTCATTTCTTAATTGCCGTACAAAGCAATGCTTTTTTCCACTCCTGTCTTACTTTCTCTTGGAAACAATGACTTAAATGAATCCTTTTACATAATTCTTGTTTATGAAGACATTTCTAACATTGTCCACAATTATCAACTTTCTAAGTCTTTCTGAGCAAGAGAAATCGCAAAACAGTCATTTCCTAATTGCCGTACAAAGCAATGCTTTTTTCCACTCCTGTCTTACTTTCTCTTGGAATTAATGATTTACATCAATTCTTTTACATAATTCTTGTTTCTGAGGACATTTCTAACATTGTCCACAATTATCAACTTTCTAAGTCTTTCTGAGCAAGAGAAATCGCAAAACATAGTTATTTATTAATTGCCGTACAAAGCAATGATTTTTCCACTCCTGTCTTACTTTCTCTTGGAAACAATGACTAAAATGAATCCTTTTACATAAATCTTGTTTATGATGACTGTCACGGGCACTAGGAGTCTTTACCCAGGGATCACCAGGTGATAGGCTTACCAGAGCAGTATAGGTGGTAATATGGTACTCTGGTAGCAGGGTGATCACGGAACAGGAAATAGCAGATGATGAGATGCTCAGGAAAGTCTATGACTAGCAGCACTGGCAATATGGAGGTAGTAATACACGAGGAACTGTATGGACAAAGGACACGTGAAGATAGTCAGTGGTCTGCGGTAGCAAGTTGTACCACTGCTATAGTGAGGAGGAATGTCCAACAGAAACGAGGAGGTGATGAGAGTCAGCGGTCTGCGGATAGCAAGTTGTACCGCTGTCTGAGTGAAGGAATGGAATCCAAGTGGAGGTATCCGGGGAGTCAGTGGTCTGTGTTAGCAAGTTGTACCACTGCTATGTGAGAGGATACTGGAACAGGTGAAACAGTAAACAGGAGTCAGTGGTCTGCCACTAGCAAGTTGTACTACTGAATATATATGTGAGGAGGTGCACGGGGAGAGACTGCAACACAATATATACACGGGCACCTTGACTTTGATCCACAGTAATATGCACAATATAAATGTATAAATGACTGAACAACACTGCCAATATAGAAAGTCTCTTGAAGTAATCCGGCATGAGATAACACAGTCAATGATGGCAGTAGAGTCAGCAGATAGTACACTCCAGAGGAGAACCAACACAGTCAATGATGGCAATAGACTCAGCGGATAGTACACTCCAGAGGAGAACCAACACAGTCCAGCAAGGTATGCAATACACAGCACAGTCAATGGGAAGTATGCATACCGTGGTTCAGGAGAAGGCAGTCAGACAGGAGTGCAGAGATACCTGAAGGGCAGGAGGCCAGCAGGATACAAGTCCCTGGATGGGTGAAGCAGGGGTCTAGCAGGTGCAGCGCACAGGTAGGTAGACCAGCAGGGAACACAGGAAGGCGTGGAGAGCGGATCAGCAGTAGATGGATGAGTAGCGCTGAGAAGTAACAGCAGCGGGTCTCTGCGGGAACACGGAGGTAACCAATAGCAACCAGCAGGTGCAGTAACGATGGGACACCGGAGCAGAGTTGAACTGGAACAGATGATCACGGAGAGTAGCGGGTAGCAATAGTGGCAGCAGACTCAAGGAAACACGGTAGAGTAGACAAGGACTGAAGACTGAAGCGCACAGAGGCAGCGGATAGGAATCAGCTAAACAGTCACGATGAAACACAGACGGGTTGCAGGTTGAAGACTGTAGTGCACGGAGGCAGCGGGTAGGAATCAGCTAGCAGTCACGATGATGAAACACAGACGAGTTGCAGGTTGAAGCCTGTAGTGCACGGAGGCAGCGGATAGGAATCAGCTGGCAGTCACAATCATGAACAGGTGAGTGGATGTGGTTGAAGCCTGTAATGCACGGAGGCAGCGGATAGGCATCAGCTAACAGTCACGATGATACAGTAGATGGTAGAAGTGGTATGGGAACCACAGTAGCAGAAGTGGTTTGGAAACCACAGAGGTAGAAGTGGTTTGGAAACCACAGGAATCAGCAGGGCTGAATAAACAAGGAAACACAGGAACACCTTCAGAGACTCATGGGGAATGAGACTCCAAGATCAGGCAACGTGGTGTTGACCACAGGTGCTTAATATAGGGAGGTTGCCTGATCTGCCAATTAAGTTAAAGGAACATACACTGGAGGTATAGCAAGGGCTGCGCATGCGCAGTCCCTCAGGATGGAGGACGGCCACGGTTCCTAAATGTCCGGGAAGAAGCACTCACAGTCCGGTGAGTGACAGTACCCCCCCTTTTAAAGGTGGGCACAGAACGCCTGGAACCGGGCTTGTCCGGATTTTTGGAATAAAACTTCTTCAGAAGGGCAGGAGCATTAAGATCTTCAGCTTTGATCCATGAACGCTCTTCAGGACCAAAGCCCTTCCAATGAACGAGGAAACGGAGGACTCCTCGCGAAATTTTTGCATCCAATACCTCAGTAATCTCGAAATCCTCCTCCTGATGAACTTGAACTGGCTGCGGTGCTGAGGAAGGAGTCGAGAAACGGTTGATGATGAGAGGTTTGAGCAAGGACACATGGAAGGCATTGGAGATCCGAAGATTCTTAGGAAGAAGAAGTTTAACACATACTGGATTGATAACTTGAATGATCCTATATGGACCAATAAAACGAGGGGCGAATTTCATAGATGGAACCTTCAAACGAATATTTTTGGTAGATAACCAGACACGATCTCCAATTTTTAGTGGTGGAATAGCCCGCCTCTTCTTATCTGCGAAAGACTTATATTTGTTAGATGTCTTCTTTAAACAGGTTTTGACCTGAGACCAGATATTTTTGAAGGTCTGACAAGCAGTCTCCACAGCAGGAACTTGGGTGGGCGGGAGGGCAGGAAATTCCGGAAACGACGGATGGTGACCGTAGACCACAAAGAATGGAGTTTTGGATGATGACTCATGGTACATGTTGTTATGGGCGAATTCAGCCCAAGGGAGCAATTCTACCCAGTTGTCTTGGTTGGCTGAAGAGAACATCCTAATAAAAGTCTCAAGATCTTGATTGACTCGTTCCGTTTGTCCGTTAGATTGCGGATGGTAAGACGATGAGAGTGCTAATCGTATGCCCAAGGTTTTACAAAGGGCCCGCCAGAATCTGGAAACGAATTGTACTCCTCTATCTGACACAATCTCAGACGGACATCCATGGATGCGGAAGATTTCTTTAATGAAATGTTCAGCCAGAGTAGACGAGGAAGGTAAACCGGACAGAGGGACGAAATGAGCCATCTTCGAAAATCTGTCTACCACTACCCAAATAGTATTGTGATTCTTACTTGGTGGCAAATCAGTAACGAAATCCATACTAATATGGGTCCAAGGCTTGGACGGAATGGGTAGTGGTCGCAGCAACCCTGCTGGAGTTCTGCGGGAGGATTTGAACTGAGAACATAAATCACAGGAAGCAATAAACTCTTTGACGTCTCTCCTCATTGAAGGCCACCAGTAACTACGAGAGAGAATCTCAAAGGTCTTATGTTCACCGGCGTGTCCAGAAAAACGAGAGGCATGGAACCACGAAAGGATTTTCCTCCTCAGAGTAGGAGGCACGAGGGTCTTCCCAAATGGTAGCATTTTGGTGGATGAAGCAGCCAGAGAAATACATTTGGGGTCTAGAATAGCATGGTTGGGAACCTCTTCTACATCAGAGGACGTCACAAAAGCTCGAGATAGAGCGTCAGCTTTCTTGTTCTTAGCAGCTGGTTTGAAGGTTATAATTAATTCAAAACGGGAAAAGAAAAGAGACCATCTTGCTTGACGAGGGTTCAAGCATTGAGCAGATTGCAAATATGACAAGTTCTTATGATCCGTGAAGATCGTCACCGGATGGCGAGCTCCTTCCAACAAGTATCTCCATTCCTCTAATGCAGCTTTGATGGCCAGCAACTCCTTGTCCCCGATAGTATAGTTTTTCTCTGCGGGCAGAAGACCCCGAGAGTAGAAGGCACAAGGATGTAATTTTTGTTGCTCCGAGCGTTGGGAGAGAATAGCTCCTAAGCCCACATTAGAGGCATCTACTTCTAGGAAGAAGGGGAGTGTCACATCAGGTTGTCGCAGAATGGGAGCAGACGAGAAGGACTCTTTGAGGATTTGAAAGGCTTGGAGAGCCTCAGATGACCATTGCTTAGTATTAGCCCCTTTCCGAGTTAAGGCCACAATGGGAGATGCAATGGATGAGAAGTCTTGAATGAAGCGTCTATAGTAATTGGCAAAACCTAAAAAACGCTGGATGGCACGAAGAGTAGTTGGCTGAGGCCAATGTAGTACAGCATTTACTTTGTCTGGATCCATCTTCAGGCCAACTCCGGAAACTATATACCCCAAGAATGGAATCTGGGGTAACTCGAATGAACATTTTTCCAATTTACAGAACAATGAGTTTTTCCGTAGTCTGGAGAGGACCTCTGCCACATGTTGGTGATGAGAAGGCAGGTCCTGTGAGAAGATCAATATGTCGTCCAGGTAGACAACGACACATACATATAATAAGTCCCGAAAGATCTCATTGATGAAACCCTGGAAAACCGCGGGGGCATTACACAGCCCGAAGGGCATTACTAAATATTCGTAATGCCCATCTCTGGTGTTAAACGCGGTCTTCCATTCGTCACCGGAACGGATTCTAATTAAATTGTAGGCACCACGAAGATCCAACTTAGTAAATATCCGAGCTCCCTTGATGCGATCAAATAGCTCAGTGATCAGCGGAATGGGATACCGATTCTTGATAGTAATGGCGTTGAGTCCACGAAAATCTATACAAGGGCGTAATGATCCATCCTTCTTTTTGACGAAGAAGAACCCAGCTCCAGCGGGAGAGGTGGAAGGTCGAATGAACCCACGCTGGAGATTCTCCTGTATGTACTCAGATGTGGCTTGAGTTTCAGGTAACGAGAGAGGATAGACCCGACCCCTGGGAGGAGTCTTGCCAGGTAGAAGGTCGATCGGACAATCCCAAGAACGATGAGGAGGAAGACGTTCAGACTGAGCTTTATCAAACACATCGGCAAATGAAGCATACTGAGGAGGGAGTCCCGGGGAGGAAGATGAGATGGAAGATTGCTGTACTTTAAGAGGAATAACTTGAGAGAGACAACGATGGTGACATTCAGGCCCCCAAGACGTAACTTGAGGGGTACGCCAGTCAATCTGGGGAGAGTGACATTGAAGCCATGGAAGGCCTAAGACAATCGGACTTGTCGTAACAGGAAGAATTAAAAACGAAATTTCTTCATGGTGTAGTACACCAATCTGAAGGGTTACTGGAGACGTACTCTGGGTGATGAGACCATTGATGAGACGTGATCCATCTATAGCCGTCACAGTAATGGGTGTTTTTAAAGTGATCACTGGTAGGGACCATTGATTCACTAGTGATTTAGAAATGAAATTTCCTGCTGCTCCGGAATCAATCAATGCCTGTGACTCAAAGGATTTGGTAGCAAAGGAAATCGTAACATCGAAAGCGCAGACTTTAGATTTCATAGACAATGGAGAGGACTCCAGGGACCCTAACTTCACCTCTCCAGAACTAGTTAGGGCCTGGCATTTCCCGATTTCTTAGGGCAAGAACTGAGCATATGTGTGGAATCAGCACAATAGATACAGAGTCTATTCTTTACTCTTCGTTTCCTCTCTTCTAAAGATAATTTGGAACGTCCTATCTCCATGGGAATCACAGAAGGTGAAACTGGACGAAATTGAGGGTTTAAACGAAGAGGTGCTTTAGCAGAAGTTGTTTTCTCAGATTCTCTTTCACGAAATCTCATGTCTACACGATGGCAAAGAGAGATCAAATCTTCTAGTGACAAAGGAAGCTCTTGGGTAGTCAGTGCATCTTTAATTTTATCGGAGAGCCCCTGCCAGAAGGCGGCAACTAATGCTTCAGTGTTCCACTGAAGTTCAGAGGCTAAGATCCTAAATTGAATGACATACTGTCCTACTGTATGGGAGCCTTGTCGCAAACGAAGAATGCTGGAAGCAGCGGAGGTCACACGACCTGGTTCATCGAACACACTTCGGAACGTGGAAATGAATTTGGCACTATCTTGTAGAATTGGATCGTTTCTTTCCCACAGAGGGGAGGCCCAAGCCAGGGCTTGTCCAGAAAACAATGAGATAAGATAGGCCACTCTGGAACGATGGGTAGAAAAATTTTGAGGTTGGAGTTCAAAATGGACTGAACATTGGTTAAGGAAACCTCTACAAGTTTTGGGGTCCCCGTCATATTTTGACGGAGTAGGCAGGTGAAGCGTAGGAGCTGTAGACACCTGGGATGGCACTGGGGAAACGGAGGAAAGCACAGGAGCTTCAATACTAGCTGTAACAGTCTGTCCAGATGTTCCTTGGGAGGTTAACGATTGGTAACATTGAAGTAACAGCTGTTGGCGAGCATCCTGTTGCTCCACACGGCTGACCAGATGCTGCAGCATCTCTTTAGCAGTAGGTTCCGTATCTGGGTCTGTCATGGCCTGATCTTACTGTCACGGGCACTAGGAGTCTTTACCCAGGGATCACCAGGTGATAGGCTTACCAGAGCAGTATAGGTGGTAATATGGTACTCTGGTAGCAGGGTGATCACGGAACAGGAAATAGCAGATGATGAGATGCTCAGGAAAGTCTATGACTAGCAGCACTGGCAATATGGAGGTAGTAATACACGAGGAACTGTATGGACAAAGGACACGTGAAGATAGTCAGTGGTCTGCGGTAGCAAGTTGTACCACTGCTATAGTGAGGAGGAATGTCCAACAGAAACGAGGAGGTGATGAGAGTCAGCGGTCTGCGGATAGCAAGTTGTACCGCTGTCTGAGTGAAGGAATGGAATCCAAGTGGAGGTATCCGGGGAGTCAGTGGTCTGCGTTAGCAAGTTGTACCACTGCTATGTGAGAGGATACTGGAACAGGTGAAACAGTAAACAGGAGTCAGTGGTCTGCCACTAGCAAGTTGTACTACTGAATATATATGTGAGGAGGTGCACGGGGAGAGACTGCAACACAATATATACACGGGCACCTTGACTTTGATCCACAGTAATATGCACAATATAAATGTATAAATGACTGAACAACACTGCCAATATAGAAAGTCTCTTGAAGTAATCCGGCATGAGATAACACAGTCAATGATGGCAGTAGAGTCAGCAGATAGTACACTCCAGAGGAGAACCAACACAGTCAATGATGGCAATAGACTCAGCGGATAGTACACTCCAGAGGAGAACCAACACAGTCCAGCAAGGTATGCAATACACAGCACAGTCAATGGGAAGTATGCATACCGTGGTTCAGGAGAAGGCAGTCAGACAGGAGTGCAGAGATACCTGAAGGGCAGGAGGCCAGCAGGATACAAGTCCCTGGATGGGTGAAGCAGGGGTCTAGCAGGTGCAGCGCACAGGTAGGTAGACCAGCAGGGAACACAGGAAGGCGTGGAGAGCGGATCAGCAGTAGATGGATGAGTAGCGCTGAGAAGTAACAGCAGCGGGTCTCTGCGGGAACACGGAGGTAACCAATAGCAACCAGCAGGTGCAGTAACGATGGGACACCGGAGCAGAGTTGAACTGGAACAGATGATCACGGAGAGTAGCGGGTAGCAATAGTGGCAGCAGACTCAAGGAAACACGGTAGAGTAGACAAGGACTGAAGACTGAAGCGCACAGAGGCAGCGGATAGGAATCAGCTAAACAGTCACGATGAAACACAGACGGGTTGCAGGTTGAAGACTGTAGTGCACGGAGGCAGCGGGTAGGAATCAGCTAGCAGTCACGATGATGAAACACAGACGAGTTGCAGGTTGAAGCCTGTAGTGCACGGAGGCAGCGGATAGGAATCAGCTGGCAGTCACAATCATGAACAGGTGAGTGGATGTGGTTGAAGCCTGTAATGCACGGAGGCAGCGGATAGGCATCAGCTAACAGTCACGATGATACAGTAGATGGTAGAAGTGGTATGGGAACCACAGTAGCAGAAGTGGTTTGGAAACCACAGAGGTAGAAGTGGTTTGGAAACCACAGGAATCAGCAGGGCTGAATAAACAAGGAAACACAGGAACACCTTCAGAGACTCATGGGGAATGAGACTCCAAGATCAGGCAACGTGGTGTTGACCACAGGTGCTTAATATAGGGAGGTTGCCTGATCTGCCAATTAAGTTAAAGGAACATACACTGGAGGTATAGCAAGGGCTGCGCATGCGCAGTCCCTCAGGATGGAGGACGGCCACGGTTCCTAAATGTCCGGGAAGAAGCACTCACAGTCCGGTGAGTGACAATGACATTTCCAACATTGTCCACAATTATCAACTTTCTAAGTCTTTCTAAGCAAGAGAAATCGCAAAACATAGTCATTTCTTAATTGCCGTACAAAGCAATGATTTTATCCACTCCTGTCTTACTTTCTCTTGGAAACAATGATTTACATCAATCCTTTTACATAATTCTTGTTTCTGATTACATTTCTAACATTGTCCACAATTATCAACTTTCTAAGTCTTTCTGAGCAAAAGAAATTGCAAAACATAGTCATTTCTTAATTGCCGTATAAAGCAATGCTTTTTTCCACTCCTGTCTTACTTTCTCTTGGAAACAATGACTTAAATGAATCCTTTCACATAATTCTTGTTTATGATGACATTTCCAACATTGTCCACAATTATTAACTTTCAAAGTCTTTCTGAGCAAGGTAAATCGCAAAACATAGTCATTTCTTAATTGCCGTATAAAGCAATGCTTTTTTCCACTCCTGTCTTACTTTCTCTTGGATACAATAACTTACATCAATCCTTTTACATAAACCTTTTTTCTGATGACATTTCTAACATTGTCCACAATTATCAACTTTCTAAGTCTTTCTAAGCAAGAGAAATCGCAAAACATAGTCATTTCTTAATTGCCATTGAAAACAATGCTTTTATCCACTCCTGTCTTACTTTCTCTTGGAAACAATAACTTACATCAATCCTTTTGCATAATTCTTGTTTATGATGACATTTCTAACATTGTCAACAATTATCAACTTTCTAAGTCTTTCTGAGCAAGAGAAATTGCAAAACATAGTCATTTTTCAATTGCCGTACAAAGCAATGCTTTTTTCCACTCCTGTCATACTTTCTCTTGAAAACAATGACTTACATGAATCCTTTTACATAATTCTTGTTTATGATGACATTTCCAACATTGTCCACAATTATCAACTTTCTAAGTCTTTCTAAACAAGAGAAATCGCAAAACATAGTCATTTCTTAATTGCCGTACAAAGCAATGATTTTATCCACTCCTGTCTTACTTTCTCTTGGAAACAATGATTTACATCAATCCTTTTACATAATTCTTGTTTCTGATTACATTTCTAACATTGTCCACAATTATCAACTTTCTAAGTCTTTCTGAGCAAAAGAAATTGCAAAACATAGTCATTTCTTAATTGCCGTATAAAGCAATGCTTTTTTCCACTCCTGTCTTACTTTCTCTTGGAAACAATGACTTAAATGAATCCTTTCACATAATTCTTGTTTATGATGACATTTCCAACATTGTCCACAATTATTAACTTTCAAAGTCTTTCTGAGCAAGGTAAATCGCAAAACATAGTCATTTCTTAATTGCCGTATAAAGCAATGCTTTTTTCCACTCCTGTCTTACTTTCTCTTGGATACAATAACTTACATCAATCCTTTTACATAATTCTTGTTTATGAAGACATTTCTAACATTGTCCACAATTATCAACTTTCTAAGTCTTTCTGAGCAAGAGAAATCGCAAAACAGTCATTTCCTAATTGCCGTACAAAGCAATGCTTTTTTCCACTCCTGTCTTACTTTCTCTTGGAATTAATGATTTACATCAATTCTTTTACATAATTCTTGTTTCTGAGGACATTTCTAACATTGTCCACAATTATCAACTTTCTAAGTCTTTCTGAGCAAGAGAAATCGCAAAACATAGTTATTTATTAATTGCCGTACAAAGCAATGCTTTTTTCCACTCCTGTCTTACTTTCTCTTGGAAACAATGACTAAAATGAATCCTTTTACATAAATCTTGTTTATGATGACATTTCCAACATTGTCCACAATTATCAACTTTCTAAGTCTTTCTGAGCAAGAGAAATAGAAATCGCAAAACACAGTCATTTCTTAATTGCGTACAAAGCAATGCTTTTTTCCACTCCTGTCTTACTTTCTCTTGGAATTAATGATTTACATCAATTCTTTTACATAATTCTTGTTTCTGAGGACATTTCTAACATTGTCCACAATTATCAACTTTCTAAGTCTTTCTGAGCAAAAGAAATTGCAAAACATAGTCATTTCTTAATTGCCGTATAAAGCAATGCTTTTTTCCACTCCTGTCGTACTTTCTCTTGGAAACAATGACTTACATGAATCCTTTTACATAATTCTTGTTTATGATGACATTTCCAACATTGTCCACAATTATCAACTTTCTAAGTCTTTCTGAGCAAGAGAAATCGCAAAACATAGTCATTTCTTAATTGCCATACAAAGCAATGCTTTTTTCCACTCCTGTCTCACTTTCTCTAGGACCAATGACTTACATCAATCCTATTACATAATTCTTGTTTCTGATGACATTTCTAACATTGTCCACAATTATCAACTTTCTAAGTCTTTCTGAGCAAGAGAAATCGCAAAACAGTCATTTCCTAATTGCCGTACAAAGCAATGCTTTTTTCCACTCCTGTCTTACTTTCTCTTGGAATTAATGATTTACATCAACCCTTTTGCATAATTCTTGTTTCTGAGGGCATTTCTAACATTGTCCACAATTATCAACTTTCTAAGTCTTTCTGAGCAAGAGAAATAGCAAAACATAGTTATTTATTAATTGCCGTACAAAGCAATGCTTTTTTCCACTCCTGTCTTACTTTCTCTTGGAAACAATGACTAAAATGAATCCTTTTACATAAATCTTGTTTATGATGACATTTCCAACATTGTCCACAATTATCAACTTTCTAAGTCTTTCTGAGCAAGAGAAATAGAAATCGCAAAACACAGTCATTTCTTAATTGCCGTACAAAGCAATGCTTTTTTCCACTTCTGTCTTACTTTCTCTTGGAAACAATGACTTAAATGAATCCTTTTACATAATTCTTGTTTATGATGACATTTCCAACATTAACCACAATTATTAACTTTCAAAGTCTTTCTGAGCAAGGGAAATCGCAAAACATAGTCATTTCTTACCTGCCGTTGAAAACAATGCTTTTATCCACTCCTGTCTTACTTTCTCTTGGAAACAATAACTTACATCAATCCTTTTACATAATTCTTGTTTCTGATGACATTTCTAACATTGTCCACAATTATCAACTTTCCAAGTCTTTCTAAGCAAGAGAAATCGCAAAACATAGTCATTTCTTAATTGCTGTTGAAAACAATGCTTTTATCCACTCCTATCTTACTTTCTCTTGGAAACAATAACTTACATCAATCCTTTTGCATAATTCTTGTTTATGATGACATTTCTAACATTGTCCACAATTATCAACTTTCTAAGTCTTTCTGAGCAAGAGAAATCGCAAAACATAGTCATTTTTCAATTGCCGTAAAAAGCAATGCTTTTTTCCACTCCTGTCGTACTTTCTCTTGGAAACAATGACTTACATGAATCCTTTTACATAATTCTTGTTTATGTTGACATTTCCAACATTGTCCACAATTGTCAACTTTCTAAGTCTTTCTAAGCAAGAGAAATTGCAAAACATAGTCATTTCTTAATTGCCGTAGAAAACAATGCTTTTATCCACTCCTGTCTTACTTTCTCTTGGAAACAATGATTTACATCAATCCTTTTACATAATTCTTGTTTCTGATTACATTTCTAACATTGTCCACAATTATCAACTTTCTAAGTCTTTCTGAGCAAGAGAAATTGCAAAACATAGTCATTTTTCAATTGCCGTACAAAGCAATGCTTTTTTCCACTCCTGTCTTACTTTCTCTTGGACCAATGACTTACATCAATCCTTTTACATAATTCTTGTTTCTGATGACATTTCTAACATTGTCCACAATTATCAACTTTCTAAGTCTTTCTGAGCAAGAGAAATCGCAAAACATAGTCATTTCCTAATTGCCGTACAAAACAATGCTTTTTTCCACTCCTGTCTTACTTGCTCTTGGAAACAATGACTTAAAAGAATCCTTTTACATAATTCTTGTTTATGATGACATTTCCAATATTGTGCACAATTATCAAAATTCAAAGTCTTTCTGAGCAAGAGAAATCGCAAAAACATAGTAATTTCTTTATTGCCGTAGAAAACATTGATTTTTGTTACTCCTGTCTTACTTTCTCTTGGAAACAATGACTTACATCAATTCTTTTACATATTTCTTGTTTCTGATGACATTTCTAACCTTGTCCACAATTATCAACTTTCTAAGTCTTTCTGAGCAAAAGAAATTGCAAAACATAGTCATTTCTTAATTGCCGTATAAAGTAATGCTTTTTTCCACTCCTGTCTTACTTTCTCTTGGATACAATAACTTACATCAATCCTTTTACATAAACCTTGTTTCTGATGACATTTCTAACATTGTCCACAATTATCAACTTTCTAAGTCTTTCTGAGCAAGAGAAATCGCAAAACATAGTCATTTCTTAATTGCCATTGAAAACAATGCTTTTATCCACTCCTGTATTACTTTCTCTTGGAAACAATAACTTACATCAATCCTTTTGCATAATTCTTGTTTATGATGACATTTCTAACATTGTCAACAATTATCAACTTTCTAAGTCTTTCTGAGCAAGAGAAATCGCAAAACATAGTCATTTTTCAATTGCCGTACAAAGCAATGCTTTTTTCCACTCCTGTCGTACTTTCTCTTGAAAACAATGACTTACATGAATCCTTTTACATAATTCTTGTTTATGATGACATTTCCAACATTGTCCACAATTATCAACTTTCTAAGTCTTTCTAAGCAAGAGAAATCGCAAAACATAGTCATTTCTTAATTGCCGTACAAAGCAATGATTTTATCCACTCCTGTCTTACTTTCTCTTGAAAACAATGATTTACATCAATCCTTTTACATAATTCTTGTTTCTGATTACATTTCTAACATTGTCCATAATTATCAACATTCTAAGTCTTTCTGAGCAAGAGAAATCGCAAAACACAGTCATTTCTTAATTGCCGTACAAAGCAATGCTTTTTTCCACTCCTGTCTTACTTTCTCTTGGAAACAATGACTTTAATGAATCATTTTACATAATTCTTGTTTATGATGACATTTCCAACATTGTCCACAATTATCAACTTTCTAAGTCTTTCTGAGCAAGAGAAATTGCAAAACATAGTCATTTATTAATTGCCGTATAAGGCAATGCTTTTTTCCACTCCTGTCTTACTTCCTCTTGGATAAAATGACTTACATCAATCCTTTTACATAATCCTTGTTTCTGATGACATTTCTAACATTGTCCACAATTATCAACTTTCTAAGTCTTTCTGAGCAAGAGAAATCGCAAAACACAGTCATTTCTTAATTGCCGTACAAAGCAATGCTTTTTTCCACTCCTGTCTTACTTTCTCTTGAAAACAATGACTAAAATGAATCCTTTTACATAAATCTTGTTTATGATGACATTTCCAACATTGTCCACAATTATCAACTTTCTAAGTCTTTCTGAGCAAGAGAAATCGCAAAACACAGTCATTTCTTAATTGCCATACAAAGCAATGCTTTTTTCCACTCCTGTCTTACTTTCTCTTGGAAACAATGACTTAAATGAATCCTTTTACATAATTCTTGTTTATGATGACATTTCCAACATTGTCCACAATTATCAACTTTCAAAGTCTTTCTGAGCAAGGGAAATCACAAAACATAGTCATTTCTTACTTGCCGTTGAAAACAATGCTTTTATCCACTCCTGTCTTACTTTCTCTTGGAAACAATAACTTACATCAATCCTTTTACATAATTCTTGTTTATGATGACATTTCTAACATTGTCCACAATTATCAACTTTCTAAGTCTTTCTGAGCAAGAGAAATCGCAAAACATAGTCATTTTTCAATTGCCGTAAAAAGCAATGCTTTTTTCCACTCCTGTCGTACTTTCTCTTGGAAACAATGACTTACATGAATCCTTTTACATAATTCTTGTTTATGTTGACATTTCCAACATTGTGCACAATTATCAACTTTCAAAGTCTTTCTGAGCAAGAGAAATCGCAAAAACATAGTAATTTCTTTATTGCCGTAGAAAACATTGATTTTTGTTACTCCTGTCTTACTTTCTCTTGGAAACAATGACTTACATCAATTCTTTTACATATTTCTTGTTTCTGATGACATTTCTAACATTGTCCACAATTATCAACTTTCTAAGTCTTTCTGAGCAAAAGAAATTGCAAAACATAGTCATTTCTTAATTGCCGTATAAAGCAATGCTTTTTTCCACTCCTGTCTTACTTTCTCTTGGATACAATAACTTACATCAATCCTTTTACATAAACCTTTTTTCTGATGACATTTCTAACATTGTCCACAATTATCAACTTTCTAAGTCTTTCTAAGCAAGAGAAATCGCAAAACATAGTCATTTCTTAATTGCCGTTGAAAACAATGCTTTTATCCACTCCTGTCTTACTTTCTCTTGGAAACAATAACTTACATCAATCCTTTTGCATAATTCTTGTTTATGATGACATTTCTAACATTGTCAACAATTATCAACTTTCTAAGTCTTTCTGAGCAAGAGAAATTGCAAAACATAGTCATTTTTCAATTGCCGTACAAAGCAATGCTTTTTTCCACTCCTGTCGTACTTTCTCTTGAAAACAATGACTTACATGAATCCTTTTACATAATTCTTGTTTATGATGACATTTCCAACATTGTCCACAATTATCAACTTTCTAAGTCTTTCTAAGCAAGAGAAATCGCAAAACATAGTCATTTCTTAATTGCCGTACAAAGCAATGATTTTATCCACTCCTGTCTTACTTTCTCTTGGAAACAATGATTTACATCAATCCTTTTACATAATTCTTGTTTCTGATTACATTTCTAACATTGTCCACAATTATCAACTTTCTAAGTCTTTCTGAGCAAAAGAAATTGCAAAACATAGTCATTTCTTAATTGCCGTATAAAGCAATGCTTTTTTCCACTCCTGTCTTACTTTCTCTTGGAAACAATGACTTAAATGAATCCTTTCACATAATTCTTGTTTATGATGACAATTCCAACATTGTCCACAATTATTAACTTTCAAAGTCTTTCTGAGCAAGGTAAATCGCAAAACATAGTCATTTCTTAATTGCCGTATAAAGCAATGCTTTTTTCCACTCCTGTCTTACTTTCTCTTGGATACAATAACTTACATCAATCCTTTTACATAATTCTTGTTTATGAAGACATTTCTAACATTGTCCACAATTATCAACTTTCTAAGTCTTTCTGAGCAAGAGAAATCGCAAAACAGTCATTTCCTAATTGCCGTACAAAGCAATGCTTTTTTCCACTCCTGTCTTACTTTCTCTTGGAATTAATGATTTACATCAATTCTTTTACATAATTCTTGTTTCTGAGGACATTTCTAACATTGTCCACAATTATCAACTTTCTAAGTCTTTCTGAGCAAGAGAAATCGCAAAACATAGTTATTTATTAATTGCCGTACAAAGCAATGCTTTTTTCCACTCCTGTCTTACTTTCTCTTGGAAACAATGACTAAAATGAATCCTTTTACATAAATCTTGTTTATGATGACATTTCCAACATTGTCCACAATTATCAACTTTCTAAGTCTTTCTGAGCAAGAGAAATAGAAATCGCAAAACACAGTCATTTCTTAATTGCCGTACAAAGCAATGCTTTTTTCCACTCCTGTCTTACTTTCTCTTGGAAACAATGACTTAAATGAATCCTTTTACATAATTCTTGTTTATGATGTTATTTCCAACATTGTCCACAATTATTAACTTTCAAAGTCTTTCTGAGCAAGGGAAATCGCAAAACATAGTCATTTCTTACTTGCCATTGAAAACAATGCTTTTATCCACTCCTGTCTTACTTTCTCTTGGAAACAATAACTTACATCAATCCTTTTACATAATTCTTGTTTCTGATGACATTTCTAACATTGTCCACAATTATCAACTTTCTAAGTCTTTTGTAAGCAAGAGAAATCGCAAAACATAGTGATTTCTTAATTGCCGTTGAAAACAATGCTTTTATCCACTCCTGTCTTACTTTCTCTTGGAAACAATAACTTACATCAATCCTTTTACATAATTCTTGTTTATGATGACATTTCTAACATTGTCCACAATTATCCACTTTCTAAGTCTTTCTGAGCAAAAGAAATTGTAAAACATAGTCATTTCTTAATTGCCGTATAAAGCAATGCTTTTTTCCACTCCTGTCGTACTTTCTCTTGGAAACAATGACTTACATGAATCCTTTTACATAATTCTTGTTTATGATGACATTTCCAACATTGTCCACAATTATCAACTTTCTAAGTTTTTCTGAGCAAGAGAAATTGCAAAACATAGTCATTTCTTAATTGCCATACAAAGCAATGCTTTTTTCCACTCCTGTCTCACTTTCTCTAGGACCAATGACTTACATCAATCCTTTTACATAATTCTTGTTTCTGATGACATTTCTAACATTGTCCACAATTATCAACTTTCTAAGTCTTTCTGAGCAAGAGAAATCGCAAAACAGTCATTTCCTAATTGCCGTACAAAGCAATGCTTTTTTCCACTCCTGTCTTACTTTCTCTTGGAATTAATGATTTACATCAATCCTTTTGCATAATTCTTGTTTCTGAGGGCATTTCTAACATTGTCCACAATTATCAACTTTCTAAGTCTTTCTGAGCAAGAGAAATAGCAAAACATAGTTATTTATTAATTGCCGTACAAAGCAATGCTTTTTTCCACTCCTGTCTTACTTTCTCTTGGAAACAATGACTAAAATGAATCCTTTTACATAAATCTTGTTTATGATGACATTTCCAACATTGTCCACAATTATCAACTTTCTAAGTCTTTCTGAGCAAGAGAAATAGAAATCGCAAAACACAGTCATTTCTTAATTGCCGTACAAAGCAATGCTTTTTTCCACTCCTGTCTTACTTTCTCTTGGAAACAATAACTTACATCAATCCTTTTACATAATTCTTGTTTCTGATGACATTTCTAACATTGTCCACAATTATCAACTTTCCAAGTCTTTCTAAGCAAGAGAAATCGCAAAACATAGTCATTTCTTAATTGCTGTTGAAAACAATGCTTTTATCCACTCCTGTCTTACTTTCTCTTGGAAACAATAACTTACATCAATCCTTTTGCATAATTTTTGTTTATGATGACATTTCTAACATTGTCCACAATTATCAACTTTCTAAGTCTTTCTGAGCAAGAGAAATCGCAAAACATAGTCATTTTTCAATTGCCGTAAAAAGCAATGCTTTTTTCCACTCCTGTCGTACTTTCTCTTGGAAACAATGACTTACATGAATCCTTTTACATAATTCTTGTTTATGTTGACATTTCCAACATTGTCCACAATTGTCAACTTTCTAAGTCTTTCTAAGCAAGAGAAATTGCAAAACATAGTCATTTCTTAATTGCCGTAGAAAACAATGCTTTTATCCACTCCTGTCTTACTTTCTCTTGGAAACAATGATTTACATCAATCCTTTTACATAATTCTTGTTTCTGATTACATTTCTAACATTGTCCACAATTATCAACTTTCTAAGTCTTTCTGAGCAAGAGAAATCGCAAAACATAGTCATTTCCTAATTGCCGTACAAAGCAATGCTTTTTTCCACTCCTGTCTTACTTTCTCTTGGAAACAATGACTTAAAAGAATCCTTTTACATAATTCTTGTTTATGATGACATTTCCAACATTGTGCACAATTATCAACTTTCAAAGTCTTTCTGAGCAAGAGAAATCGCAAAAACATAGTAATTTCTTTATTGCCGTAGAAAACATTGATTTTTGTTACTCCTGTCTTACTTTCTCTTGGAAACAATGACTAAAATGAATCCTTTTACATAAATCTTGTTTATGATGACATTTCCAACAATGTCCACAATTATCAACTTTCTAAGTCTTTCTGAGCAAGAGAAATCGCAAAACACAGTCATTTCTTAATTGCCATACAAAGCAATGCTTTTTTCCACTCCTGTCTTACTTTCTCTTGGAAACAATGACTTAAATGAATCCTTTTACATAATTCTTGTTTATGATGACATTTCCAACATTGTCCACAATTATTAACTTTCAAAGTCTTTCTGAGCAAGGGAAATCGCAAAACATAGTAATTTCTTACTTGCCGTTAAAAACAATGCTTTTATCCACTCCTGTCTTACTTTCTCTTGGAAACAATAACTTATATCAATCCTTTTACATAATTCTTGTTTCTGATGACATTTCTAACATTGTCCACAATTATCAACTTTCCAAGTCTTTCTAAGCAAGAGAAATCGCAAAACATAGTCATTTCTTAATTGCTGTTGAAAACAATGCTTTTATCCACTCCTGTCTTACTTTCTCTTGGAAACAATAACTTACTTCAATCCTTTTGCATAATTCTTGTTTATGATGACATTTCTAACATTGTCCACAATTATCAACTTTCTAAGTCTTTCTGAGCAAGAGAAATCGCAAAACATAGTCATTTTTCAATTGCCGTAAAAAGCAATGCTTTTTTCCACTCCTGTCGTACTTTCTCTTGGAAACAATGACTTACATGAATCCTTTTACATAATTCTTGTTTATGTTGACATTTCCAACATTGTGCACAATTATCAACTTTCAAAGTCTTTCTAAGCAAGAGAAATCGCAAAACATAGTCATTTCTTAATTGCCGTTGAAAACAATGCTTTTATCCACTCCTGTCTTACTTTCTCTTGGAAACAATAACTTACATCAATCCTTTTGCATAATTCTTGTTTATGATGACATTTCTAACATTGTCAACAATTATCAACTTTCTAAGTCTTTCTGAGCAAGAGAAATTGCAAAACATAGTCATTTATCAATTGCCGTACAAAGCAATGCTTTTTTCCACTCCTGTCGTACTTTCTCTTGAAAACAATGACTTACATGAATCCTTTTACATAATTCTTGTTTATGATGACATTTCCAACATTGTCCACAATTATTAACTTTCAAAGTCTTTCTGAGCAAGGTAAATCGCAAAACATAGTCATTTCTTAATTGCCGTATAAAGCAATGCTTTTTTCCACTCCTGTCTTACTTTCTCTTGGATACAATAACTTATATCAATCCTTTTACATAATTCTTGTTTATGAAGACATTTCTAACATTGTCCACAATTATCAACTTTCTAAGTCTTTCTGAGCAAAAGAAATTGCAAAACATAGTCATTTCTTAATTGCCGTATAAAGCAATGCTTTTTTCCACTCCTGTCTTACTTTCTCTTGGAAACAATGACTTAAATGAATCCTTTCACATAATTCTTGTTTATGATGACATTTCCAACATTGTCCACAATTATTAACTTTCAAAGTCTTTCTGAGCAAGGTAAATCGCAAAACATAGTCATTTCTTAATTGCCGTATAAAGCAATGCTTTTTTCCACTCCTGTCTTACTTTCTCTTGGATACAATAACTTATATCAATCCTTTTACATAATTCTTGTTTATGAAGACATTTCTAACATTGTCCACAATTATCAACTTTCTAAGTCTTTCTGAGCAAGAGAAATCGCAAAACAGTCATTTCCTAATTGCCGTACAAAGCAATGCTTTTTTCCACTCCTGTCTTACTTTCTCTTGGAATTAATGATTTACATCAATTCTTTTACATAATTCTTGTTTCTGAGGACATTTCTAACATTGTCCACAATTATCAACTTTCTAAGTCTTTCTGAGCAAGAGAAATCGCAAAACATAGTTATTTATTAATTGCCGTACAAAGCAATGCTTTTTTCCACTCCTGTCTTACTTTCTCTTGGAAACAATGACTAAAATGAATCCTTTTACATAAATCTTGTTTATGATGACATTTCCAACATTGTCCACAATTATCAACTTTCTAAGTCTTTCTGAGCAAGAGAAATAGAAATCGCAAAACACAGTCATTTCTTAATTGCCGTACAAAGCAATGCTTTTTTCCACTCCTGTCTTACTTTCTCTTGGAATTAATGATTTACATCAATTCTTTTACATAATTCTTGTTTCTGAGGACATTTCTAACATTGTCCACAATTATCAACTTTCTAAGTCTTTCTGAGCAAAAGAAATTGCAAAACATAGTCATTTCTTAATTGCCGTATAAAGCAATGCTTTTTTCCACTCCTGTCGTACTTTCTCTTGGAAACAATGACTTACATGAATCCTTTTACATAATTCTTGTTTATGATGACATTTCCAACATTGTCCACAATTATCAACTTTCTAAGTCTTTCTGAGCAAGAGAAATCGCAAAACATAGTCATTTCTTAATTGCCATACAAAGCAATGCTTTTTTCCACTCCTGTCTCACTTTCTCTAGGACCAATGACTTACATCAATCCTTTTACATAATTCTTGTTTCTGATGACATTTCTAACATTGTCCACAATTATCAACTTTCTAAGTCTTTCTGAGCAAGAGAAATCGCAAAACAGTCATTTCCTAATTGCCGTACAAAGCAATGCTTTTTTCCACTCCTGTCTTACTTTCTCTTGGAATTAATGATTTACATCAATCCTTTTGCATAATTCTTGTTTCTGAGGGCATTTCTAACATTGTCCACAATTATCAACTTTCTAAGTCTTTCTGAGCAAGAGAAATAGCAAAACATAGTTATTTATTAATTGCCGTACAAAGCAATGCTTTTTTCCACTCCTGTCTTACTTTCTCTTGGAAACAATGACTAAAATGAATCCTTTTACATAAATCTTGTTTATGATGACATTTCCAACATTGTCCACAATTATCAACTTTCTAAGTCTTTCTGAGCAAGAGAAATAGAAATCGCAAAACACAGTCATTTCTTAATTGCCGTACAAAGCAATGCTTTTTTCCACTTCTGTCTTACTTTCTCTTGGAAACAATGACTTAAATGAATCCTTTTACATAATTCTTGTTTATGATGACATTTCCAACATTGTCCACAATTATTAACTTTCAAAGTCTTTCTGAGCAAGGGAAATCGCAAAACATAGTCATTTCTTACTTGCCGTTGAAAACAATGCTTTTATCCACTCCTGTCTTACTTTCTCTTGGAAACAATAACTTACATCAATCCTTTTACATAATTCTTGTTTCTGATGACATTTCTAACATTGTCCACAATTATCAACTTTCCAAGTCTTTCTAAGCAAGAGAAATCGCAAAACATAGTCATTTCTTAATTGCTGTTGAAAACAATGCTTTTATCCACTCCTATCTTACTTTCTCTTGGAAACAATAACTTACATCAATCCTTTTGCATAATTCTTGTTTATGATGACATTTCTAACATTGTCCACAATTATCAACTTTCTAAGTCTTTCTGAGCAAGAGAAATCGCAAAACATAGTCATTTTTCAATTGCCGTAAAAAGCAATGCTTTTTTCCACTCCTGTCGTACTTTCTCTTGGAAACAATGACTTACATGAATCCTTTTACATAATTCTTGTTTATGTTGACATTTCCAACATTGTCCACAATTGTCAACTTTCTAAGTCTTTCTAAGCAAGAGAAATTGCAAAACATAGTCATTTCTTAATTGCCGTAGAAAACAATGCTTTTATCCACTCCTGTCTTACTTTCTCTTGGAAACAATGATTTACATCAATCCTTTTACATAATTCTTGTTTCTGATTACATTTCTAACATTGTCCACAATTATCAACTTTCTAAGTCTTTCTGAGCAAGAGAAATTGCAAAACATAGTCATTTTTCAATTGCCGTACAAAGCAATGCTTTTTTCCACTCCTGTCTTACTTTCTCTTGGACCAATGACTTACATCAATCCTTTTACATAATTCTTGTTTCTGATGACATTTCTAACATTGTCCACAATTATCAACTTTCTAAGTCTTTCTGAGCAAGAGAAATCGCAAAACATAGTCATTTCCTAATTGCCGTACAAAACAATGCTTTTTTCCACTCCTGTCTTACTTGCTCTTGGAAACAATGACTTAAAAGAATCCTTTTACATAATTCTTGTTTATGATGACATTTCCAATATTGTGCACAATTATCAACTTTCAAAGTCTTTCTGAGCAAGAGAAATCGCAAAAACATAGTAATTTCTTTATTGCCGTAGAAAACATTGATTTTTGTTACTCCTGTCTTACTTTCTCTTGGAAACAATGACTTACATCAATTCTTTTACATATTTCTTGTTTCTGATGACATTTCTAACCTTGTCCACAATTATCAACTTTCTAAGTCTTTCTGAGCAAAAGAAATTGCAAAACATAGTCATTTCTTAATTGCCGTATAAAGTAATGCTTTTTTCCACTCCTGTCTTACTTTCTCTTGGATACAATAACTTACATCAATCCTTTTACATAAACCTTGTTTCTGATGACATTTCTAACATTGTCCACAATTATCAACTTTCTAAGTCTTTCTGAGCAAGAGAAATCGCAAAACATAGTCATTTCTTAATTGCCATTGAAAACAATGCTTTTATCCACTCCTGTCTTACTTTCTCTTGGAAACAATAACTTACATCAATCCTTTTGCATAATTCTTGTTTATGATGACATTTCTAACATTGTCAACAATTATCAACTTTCTAAGTCTTTCTGAGCAAGAGAAATCGCAAAACATAGTCATTTTTCAATTGCCGTACAAAGCAATGCTTTTTTCCACTCCTGTCGTACTTTCTCTTGAAAACAATGACTTACATGAATCCTTTTACATAATTCTTGTTTATGATGACATTTCCAACATTGTCCACAATTATCAACTTTCTAAGTCTTTCTAAGCAAGAGAAATCGCAAAACATAGTCATTTCTTAATTGCCGTACAAAGCAATGATTTTATCCACTCCTGTCTTACTTTCTCTTGAAAACAATGATTTACATCAATCCTTTTACATAATTCTTGTTTCTGATTACATTTCTAACATTGTCCATAATTATCAACATTCTAAGTCTTTCTGAGCAAGAGAAATCGCAAAACACAGTCATTTCTTAATTGCCGTACAAAGCAATGCTTTTTTCCACTCCTGTCTTACTTTCTCTTGGAAACAATGACTTTAATGAATCATTTTACATAATTCTTGTTTATGATGACATTTCCAACATTGTCCACAATTATCAACTTTCTAAGTCTTTCTGAGCAAGAGAAATTGCAAAACATAGTCATTTATTAATTGCCGTATAAGGCAATGCTTTTTTCCACTCCTGTCTTACTTCCTCTTGGATAAAATGACTTACATCAATCCTTTTACATAATCCTTGTTTCTGATGACATTTCTAACATTGTCCACAATTATCAACTTTCTAAGTCTTTCTGAGCAAGAGAAATCGCAAAACACAGTCATTTCTTAATTGCCGTACAAAGCAATGCTTTTTTCCACTCCTGTCTTACTTTCTCTTGAAAACAATGACTAAAATGAATCCTTTTACATAAATCTTGTTTATGATGACATTTCCAACATTGTCCACAATTATCAACTTTCTAAGTCTTTCTGAGCAAGAGAAATCGCAAAACACAGTCATTTCTTAATTGCCATACAAAGCAATGCTTTTTTCCACTCCTGTCTTACTTTCTCTTGGAAACAATGACTTAAATGAATCCTTTTACATAATTCTTGTTTATGATGACATTTCCAACATTGTCCACAATTATCAACTTTCAAAGTCTTTCTGAGCAAGGGAAATCACAAAACATAGTCATTTCTTACTTGCCGTTGAAAACAATGCTTTTATCCACTCCTGTCTTACTTTCTCTTGGAAACAATAACTTACATCAATCCTTTTACATAATTCTTGTTTATGATGACATTTCTAACATTGTCCACAATTATCAACTTGCTAAGTCTTTCTGAGCAAGAGAAATCGCAAAACATAGTCATTTTTCAATTGCCGTAAAAAGCAATGCTTTTTTCCACTCCTGTCGTACTTTCTCTTGGAAACAATGACTTACATGAATCCTTTTACATAATTCTTGTTTATGTTGACATTTCCAACATTGTCCACAATTATCAACTTTCTAAGTCTTTCTAAGCAAGAGAAATTGCAAAACATAGTCATTTCTTAATTGCCATAGAAAACAATGCTTTTATCCACTCCTGTCTTACTTTCTCTTGGAAACAATGATTTACATCAATCCTTTTACATAATTCTTGTTTCTGATTACATTTCTAACATTGTCCACAATTATCAACTTTCTAAGTCTTTCTGAGCAAGAGAAATTGCAAAATATAGTCATTTTTCAATTGCCGTACAAAGCAATGCTTTTTTCCACTCCTGTCTCACTTTCTCTTGGACCAATGACTTACATCAATCCTTTTACATAATTCTTGTTTATGTTGACATTTCCAACATTGTCCACAATTATCAACTTTCTAAGTCTTTCTAAGCAAGAGAAATTGCAAAACATAGTCATTTTTCAATTGCCGTACAAAGCAATGCTTTTTTCCACTCCTGTCTCACTTTCTCTTGGACCAATGACTTACATCAATCCTTTTACATAATTCTTGTTTCTGATGACATTTCTAACATTGTCCACAATTATCAACTTTCTAAGTCTTTCTGAGCAAGAGAAATCGCAAAACATAGTCATTTCCTAATTGCCGTAGAAAGCAATGCTTTTTTCCACTCCTGTCTTACTTTCTCTTGGAAACAATGACTTAAAAGAATCCTTTTACATAATTCTTGTTTATGATGACATTTCCAATATTGTGCACAATTATCAACTTTCAAAGTCTTTCTGAGCAAGAGAAATCGCAAAAACATAGTAATTTCTTTATTGCCGTAGAAAACATTGATTTTTGTTACTCCTGTCTAACTTTCTCTTGGAAACAATGACTTACATCAATTCTTTTACATAATTCTTGTTTCTGATGACATTTCTAACATTGTCCACAATTATCAACTTTCTAAGTCTTTCTGAGCAAAAGAAATTGCAAAACATAGTCATTTCTTAATTGCCGTATAAAGCAATGCTTTTTTCCACTCCTGTCTTACTTTCTCTTGGATACAATAACTTACATCAATCCTTTTACATAATTCTTGTTTCTGAGGACATTTCTAACATTGTCCACAATTATCAACTTTCTAAGTCTTTCTGAGCAAGAGAAATCGCAAAACATAGTTATTTATTAATTGCCGTACAAAGCAATGCTTTTTTCCACTCCTGTCTTACTTTCTCTTGGAAACAATGACTAAAATGAATCCTTTTACATAAATCTTGTTTATGATGACATTTCCAACATTGTCCACAATTATCAACTTTCTAAGTCTTTCTGAGCAAGAGAAATAGAAATCGCAAAACACAGTCATTTCTTAATTGCCGTACAAAGCAATGCTTTTTTCCACTCCTGTCTTACTTTCTCTTGGAAACAATGACTTAAATGAATCCTTTTACATAATTCTTGTTTATGATGTTATTTCCAACATTGTCCACAATTATTAACTTTCAAAGTCTTTCTGAGCAAGGGAAATCGCAAAACATAGTCATTTCTTACTTGCCATTGAAAACAATGCTTTTATCCACTCCTGTCTTACTTTCTCTTGGAAACAATAACTTACATCAATCCTTTTACATAATTCTTGTTTCTGATGACATTTCTAACATTGTCCACAATTATCAACTTTCTAAGTCTTTTGTAAGCAAGAGAAATCGCAAAACATAGTGATTTCTTAATTGCCGTTGAAAACAATGCTTTTATCCACTCCTGTCTTACTTTCTCTTGGAAACAATAACTTACATCAATCCTTTTACATAATTCTTGTTTATAATGACATTTCTAACATTGTCCACAATTATCAACTTTCTAAGTCTTTCTGAGCAAAAGAAATTGTAAAACATAGTCATTTCTTAATTGCCGTATAAAGCAATGCTTTTTTCCACTCCTGTCGTACTTTCTCTTGGAAACAATGACTTACATGAATCCTTTTACATAATTCTTGTTTATGATGACATTTCCAACATTGTCCACAATTATCAACTTTCTAAGTCTTTCTGAGCAAGAGAAATTGCAAAACATAGTCATTTCTTAATTGCCATACAAAGCAATGCTTTTTTCCACTCCTGTCTCACTTTCTCTAGGACCAATGACTTACATCAATCCTTTTACATAATTCTTGTTTCTGATGACATTTCTAACATTGTCCACAATTATCAACTTTCTAAGTCTTTCTGAGCAAGAGAAATCGCAAAACAGTCATTTCCTAATTGCCGTACAAAGCAATGCTTTTTTCCACTCCTGTCTTACTTTCTCTTGGAATTAATGATTTACATCAATCCTTTTGCATAATTCTTGTTTCTGAGGGCATTTCTAACATTGTCCACAATTATCAACTTTCTAAGTCTTTCTGAGCAAGAGAAATAGCAAAACATAGTTATTTATTAATTGCCGTACAAAGCAATGCTTTTTTCCACTCCTGTCTTACTTTCTCTTGGAAACAATGACTAAAATGAATCCTTTTACATAAATCTTGTTTATGATGACATTTCCAACATTGTCCACAATTATCAACTTTCTAAGTCTTTCTGAGCAAGAGAAATAGAAATCGCAAAACACAGTCATTTCTTAATTGCCGTACAAAGCAATGCTTTTTTCCACTCCTGTCTTACTTTCTCTTGGAAACAATAACTTACATCAATCCTTTTACATAATTCTTGTTTCTGATGACATTTCTAACATTGTCCACAATTATCAACTTTCCAAGTCTTTCTAAGCAAGAGAAATCGCAAAACATAGTCATTTCTTAATTGCTGTTGAAAACAATGCTTTTATCCACTCCTGTCTTACTTTCTCTTGGAAACAATAACTTACATCAATCCTTTTGCATAATTTTTGTTTATGATGACATTTCTAACATTGTCCACAATTATAAGCTTTCTAAGTCTTTCTGAGCAAGAGAAATCGCAAAACATAGTCATTTTTCAATTGCCGTAAAAAGCAATGCTTTTTTCCACTCCGGTCGTACTTTCTCTTGGAAACAATGACTTACATGAATCCTTTTACATAATTCTTGTTTATGTTGACATTTCCAACATTGTCCACAATTGTCAACTTTCCAAGTCTTTCTAAGCAAGAGAAATTGCAAAACATAGTCATTTCTTAATTGCCGTAGAAAACAATGCTTTTATCCACTCCTGTCTTACTTTCTCTTGGAAACAATGATTTACATCAATCCTTTTACATAATTCTTGTTTCTGATTACATTTCTAACATTGTCCACAATTATCAACTTTCTAAGTCTTTCTGAGCAAGAGAAATCGCAAAACATAGTCATTTCCTAATTGCCGTACAAAGCAATGCTTTTTTCCACTCCTGTCTTACTTTCTCTTGGAAACAATGACTTAAAAGAATCCTTTTACATAATTCTTGTTTATGATGACATTTCCAACATTGTGCACAATTATCAACTTTCAAAGTCTTTCTGAGCAAGAGAAATCGCAAAAACATAGTAATTTCTTTATTGCCGTAGAAAACATTGATTTTTGTTACTCCTGTCTTACTTTCTCTTGGAAACAATGACTTACATCAATTCTTTTACATATTTCTTGTTTCTGATGACATTTCTAACCTTGTCCACAATTATCAACTTTCTAAGTCTTTCTGAGCAAAAGAAATTGCAAAACATAGTCATTTCTTAATTGCCGTATAAAGTAATGCTTTTTTCCACTCCTGTCTTACTTTCTCTTGGATACAATAACTTACATCAATCCTTTTACATAAACCTTGTTTCTGATGACATTTCTAACATTGTCCACAATTATCAACTTTCTAAGTCTTTCTGAGCAAGAGAAATCGCAAAACATAGTCATTTCTTAATTGCCGTTGAAAACAATGCTTTTATCCACTCCTGTCTTACTTTCTCTTGGAAACAATAACTTACATCAATCCTTTTGCATAATTCTTGTTTATGATGACATTTCTAACATTGTCAACAATTATCAACTTTCTAAGTCTTTCTGAGCAAGAGAAATCGCAAAACATAGTCATTTCTTAATTGCCGTACAAAGCAATGATTTTATCCACTCCTGTCTTACTTTCTCTTGGAAACAATGATTTACATCAATCCTTTTACATAATTCTTGTTTCTGATTACATTTCTAACATTGTTTATAATTATCAACATTCTAAGTCTTTCTGAGCAAGAGAAATCGCAAAACACAGTCATTTCTTAATTGCCGTACAAAGCAATGCTTTTTTCCACTCCTGTCTTACTTTCTCTTGGAAACAATGACTTTAATGAATCATTTTACATAATTCTTGTTTATGATGACATTTCCAACATTGTCCACATTTATCAACTTTCTAAGTCTTTCTGAGCAAGAGAAATTGCAAAACATAGTCATTTATTAATTGCCGTATAAGGCAATGCTTTTTTCCACTCCTGTCTTACTTTCTCTTGGATAAAATGACTTACATCAATCCTTTTACATAATCCTTGTTTCTGATGACATTTCTAACATTGTCCACAATTATCAACTTTCTAAGTCTTTCTGAGCAAGAGAAATCGCAAAACACAGTCATTTCTTAATTGCCGTACAAAGCAATGCTTTTTTCCACTCCTGTCTTACTTTCTCTTGAAAATAATGACTAAAATGAATCCTTTTACATAAATCTTGTTTATGATGACATTTCCAACAATGTCCACAATTATCAACTTTCTAAGTCTTTCTGAGCAAGAGAAATCGCAAAACACAGTCATTTCTTAATTGCCATACAAAGAAATGCTTTTTTCCACTCCTGTCTTACTTTCTCTTGGAAACAATGACTTAAATGAATCCTTTTACATAATTCTTGTTTATGATGACATTTCCAACATTGTCCACAATTATCAACTTTCAAAGTCTTTCTGAGCAAGGGAAATCACAAAACATAGTCATTTCTTACTTGCCGTTGAAAACAATGCTTTTATCCACTCCTGTCTTACTTTCTCTTGGAAACAATAACTTACATCAATCCTTTTACATAATTCTTGTTTATGATGACATTTCTAACATTGTCCACAATTATCAACTTGCTAAGTCTTTCTGAGCAAGAGAAATTGCAAAACATAGTCATTCTTCAATTGCCGTAAAAAGCAATGCTTTTTTCCACTCCTGTCGTACTTTCTCTTGGAAACAATGACTTACATGAATCCTTTTACATAATTCTTGTTTATGTTGACATTTCCAACATTGTCCACAATTATCAACTTTCTAAGTCTTTCTAAGCAAGAGAAATTGCAAAAACATAGTCATTTATTAATTGCCGTAGAAAACATTGATTTTTGTTACTCCTGTCTAACTTTCTCTTGGAAACAATGACTTACATCAATTCTTTTACATAATTCTTGTTTCTGATGACATTTCTAACATTGTCCACAATTATCAACTTTCTAAGTCTTTCTGAGCAAAAGAAATTGCAAAACATAGTCATTTCTTAATTGCCGTATAAAGCAATGCTTTTTTCCACTCCTGTCTTACTTTCTCTTGGATACAATAACTTACATCAATCCTTTTACATAAACCTTGTTTCTGATGACATTTCTAACATTGTCCACAATTATCAACTTTCTAAGTCTTTCTAAGCAAGAGAAATCGCAAAACATAGTCATTTCTTAATTGCCGTAAAAAGCAATGCTTTTTTCCACTCCTGTCTTACTTCCTCTTGGATAAAATGACTTACATCAATCCTTTTACATAATCCTTGTTTCTGATGACATTTCTAACATTGTCCACAATTATCAACTTTCTAAGTCTTTCTGAGCAAGAGAAATTGCAAAACATAGTCATTTATTAATTGCCGTATAAGGCAATGCTTTTTTCCACTCCTGCCTTACTTCCTCTTGGATAAAATGACTTACATCAATCCTTTTACATAATCCTTGTTTCTGATGACATTTCTAACATTGTCCACAATTATCAACTTTCTAAGTCTTTCTGAGCAAGAGAAATCGCAAAACACAGTCATTTCTTAATTGCCGTACAAAGCAATGCTTTTTTCCACTCCTGTCTTACTTTCTCTTGGAAACAATGACTTTAATGAATCATTTTACATAATTCTTGTTTATGATGACATTTCAAACATTGTCCACAATTATCAACTTTCTAAGTCTTTCTGAGCAAGAGAAATCGCAAAACATAGTCATTTATTAATTGCCGTATAAGGCAATGCTTTTTTCCACTCCTGTCTTACTTCCTCTTGGATAAAATGACTTACATCAATCCTTTTACATAATCCTTGTTTCTGATGACATTTCTAACATTGTCCACAATTATCAACTTTCTAAGTCTTTCTGAGCAAGAGAAATCGCAAAACACAGTCATTTCTTAATTGCCGAACAAAGCAATGCTTTTTTCCACTCCTGTCTAACGTTCTCTTGAAAACAATGACTAAAATGAATCCTTTTACATAAACCTTGTTTATGATGACATTTCCAACATTGTCCACAATTATCAACTTTCTAAGTCTTTCTGAGCAAGAGAAATCGCAAAACACAGTCATTTCTTAATTGCCATACAAAGCAATGCTTTTTTCATCTCCTGTCTTACTTTCTCTTGGAAACAATGACTTAAATGAATCCTTTTACATAATTCTTGTTTATGATGACATTTTCAACATTGTCCACAATTATCAACTTTCTAAGTCTTTCTGAGCAAGAGAAATCGCAAAACATAGTCATTTCTTAATTGCCGTACAAAGCAATGCTTTTTTCCACTCCTGTCTCACTTTCTCTAGGACCAATGACTTACATCAATCCTTTTACATAATTCTTGTTTCTGATGACATTTCTAACATTGTCCACAATTATCAACTTTCTAAGTCTTTCTGAGCAAGAGAAATCGCAAAACACAGTCATTTCTTAATTGCCGTACAAAGCAATGCTTTTTTCCACTCCTGTCTTACTTTCTCTTGAAAATAATGACTAAAATGAATCCTTTTACATAAATCTTGTTTATGATGACATTTCCAACAATGTCCACAATTATCAACTTTCTAAGTCTTTCTGAGCAAGAGAAATCGCAAAACACAGTCATTTCTTAATTGCCATACAAAGAAATGCTTTTTTCCACTCCTGTCTTACTTTCTCTTGGAAACAATGACTTAAATGAATCCTTTTACATAATTCTTGTTTATGATGACATTTCCAACATTGTCCACAATTATCAACTTTCAAAGTCTTTCTGAGCAAGGGAAATCACAAAACATAGTCATTTCTTACTTGCCGTTGAAAACAATGCTTTTATCCACTCCTGTCTTACTTTCTCTTGGAAACAATAACTTACATCAATCCTTTTACATAATTCTTGTTTATGATGACATTTCTAACATTGTCCACAATTATCAACTTGCTAAGTCTTTCTGAGCAAGAGAAATTGCAAAACATAGTCATTTTTCAATTGCCGTAAAAAGCAATGCTTTTTTCCACTCCTGTCGTACTTTCTCTTGAAAACAATGACTTACATGAATCCTTTTACATAATTCTTGTTTATGATGACATTTCCAACATTGTCCACAATTATTAACTTTCAAAGTCTTTCTGAGCAAGGTAAATCGCAAAACATAGTCATTTCTTAATTGCCGTATAAAGCAATGCTTTTTTCCACTCCTGTCTTACTTTCTCTTGGATACAATAACTTATATCAATCCTTTTACATAATTCTTGTTTATGAAGACATTTCTAACATTGTCCACAATTATCAACTTTCTAAGTCTTTCTGAGCAAAAGAAATTGCAAAACATAGTCATTTCTTAATTGCCGTATAAAGCAATGCTTTTTTCCACTCCTGTCGTACTTTCTCTTGGAAACAATGACTTACATGAATCCTTTTACATAATTCTTGTTTATGTTGACATTTCCAACATTGTGCACAATTATCAACTTTCAAAGTCTTTCTAAGCAAGAGAAATCGCAAAACATAGTCATTTCTTAATTGCCGTTGAAAACAATGCTTTTATCCACTCCTGTCTTACTTTCTCTTGGAAACAATAACTTACATCAATCCTTTTGCATAATTCTTGTTTATGATGACATTTCTAACATTGTCAACAATTATCAACTTTCTAAGTCTTTCTGAGCAAGAGAAATTGCAAAACATAGTCATTTTTCAATTGCCGTACAAAGCAATGCTTTTTTCCACTCCTGTCGTACTTTCTCTTGAAAACAATGACTTACATGAATCCTTTTACATAATTCTTGTTTATGATGACATTTCCAACATTGTCCACAATTATTAACTTTCAAAGTCTTTCTGAGCAAGGTAAATCGCAAAACATAGTCATTTCTTAATTGCCGTATAAAGCAATGCTTTTTTCCACTCCTGTCTTACTTTCTCTTGGATACAATAACTTATATCAATCCTTTTACATAATTCTTGTTTATGAAGACATTTCTAACATTGTCCACAATTATCAACTTTCTAAGTCTTTCTGAGCAAAAGAAATTGCAAAACATAGTCATTTCTTAATTGCCGTATAAAGCAATGCTTTTTTCCACTCCTGTCTTACTTTCTCTTGGAAACAATGACTTAAATGAATCCTTTCACATAATTCTTGTTTATGATGACATTTCCAACATTGTCCACAATTATTAACTTTCAAAGTCTTTCTGAGCAAGGTAAATCGCAAAACATAGTCATTTCTTAATTGCCGTATAAAGCAATGCTTTTTTCCACTCCTGTCTTACTTTCTCTTGGATACAATAACTTATATCAATCCTTTTACATAATTCTTGTCTATGAAGACATTTCTAACATTGTCCACAATTATCAACTTTCTAAGTCTTTCTGAGCAAGAGAAATCGCAAAACAGTCATTTCCTAATTGCCGTACAAAGCAATGCTTTTTTCCACTCCTGTCTTACTTTCTCTTGGAATTAATGATTTACATCAATTCTTTTACATAATTCTTGTTTCTGAGGACATTTCTAACATTGTCCACAATTATCAACTTTCTAAGTCTTTCTGAGCAAGAGAAATCGCAAAACATAGTTATTTATTAATTGCCGTACAAAGCAATGCTTTTTTCCACTCCTGTCTTACTTTCTCTTGGAAACAATGACTAAAATGAATCCTTTTACATAAATCTTGTTTATGATGACATTTCCAACATTGTCCACAATTATCAACTTTCTAAGTCTTTCTGAGCAAGAGAAATAGAAATCGCAAAACACAGTCATTTCTTAATTGCCGTACAAAGCAATGCTTTTTTCCACTCCTGTCTTACTTTCTCTTGGAATTAATGATTTACATCAATTCTTTTACATAATTCTTGTTTCTGAGGACATTTCTAACATTGTCCACAATTATCAACTTTCTAAGTCTTTCTGAGCAAAAGAAATTGCAAAACATAGTCATTTCTTAATTGCCGTATAAAGCAATGCTTTTTTCCACTCCTGTCGTACTTTCTCTTGGAAACAATGACTTACATGAATCCTTTTACATAATTCTTGTTTATGATGACATTTCCAACATTGTCCACAATTATCAACTTTCTAAGTCTTTCTGAGCAAGAGAAATCGCAAAACATAGTCATTTCTTAATTGCCATACAAAGCAATGCTTTTTTCCACTCCTGTCTCACTTTCTCTAGGACCAATGACTTACATCAATCCTTTTACATAATTCTTGTTTCTGATGACATTTCTAACATTGTCCACAATTATCAACTTTCTAAGTCTTTCTGAGCAAGAGAAATCGCAAAACAGTCATTTCCTAATTGCCGTACAAAGCAATGCTTTTTTCCACTCCTGTCTTACTTTCTCTTGGAATTAATGATTTACATCAATCCTTTTGCATAATTCTTGTTTCTGAGGGCATTTCTAACATTGTCCACAATTATCAACTTTCTAAGTCTTTCTGAGCAAGAGAAATAGCAAAACATAGTTATTTATTAATTGCCGTACAAAGCAATGCTTTTTTCCACTCCTGTCTTACTTTCTCTTGGAAACAATGACTAAAATGAATCCTTTTACATAAATCTTGTTTATGATGACATTTCCAACATTGTCCACAATTATCAACTTTCTAAGTCTTTCTGAGCAAGAGAAATAGAAATCGCAAAACACAGTCATTTCTTAATTGCCGTACAAAGCAATGCTTTTTTCCACTTCTGTCTTACTTTCTCTTGGAAACAATGACTTAAATGAATCCTTTTACATAATTCTTGTTTATGATGACATTTCCAACATTGTCCACAATTATTAACTTTCAAAGTCTTTCTGAGCAAGGGAAATCGCAAAACATAGTCATTTCTTACTTGCCGTTGAAAACAATGCTTTTATCCACTCCTGTCTTACTTTCTCTTGGAAACAATAACTTACATCAATCCTTTTACATAATTCTTGTTTCTGATGACATTTCTAACATTGTCCACAATTATCAACTTTCCAAGTCTTTCTAAGCAAGAGAAATCGCAAAACATAGTCATTTCTTAATTGCTGTTGAAAACAATGCTTTTATCCACTCCTATCTTACTTTCTCTTGGAAACAATAACTTACATCAATCCTTTTGCATAATTCTTGTTTATGATGACATTTCTAACATTGTCCACAATTATCAACTTTCTAAGTCTTTCTGAGCAAGAGAAATCGCAAAACATAGTCATTTTTCAATTGCCGTAAAAAGCAATGCTTTTTTCCACTCCTGTCGTACTTTCTCTTGGAAACAATGACTTACATGAATCCTTTTACATAATTCTTGTTTATGTTGACATTTCCAACATTGTCCACAATTGTCAACTTTCTAAGTCTTTCTAAGCAAGAGAAATTGCAAAACATAGTCATTTCTTAATTGCCGTAGAAAACAATGCTTTTATCCACTCCTGTCTTACTTTCTCTTGGAAACAATGATTTACATCAATCCTTTTACATAATTCTTGTTTCTGATTACATTTCTAACATTGTCCACAATTATCAACTTTCTAAGTCTTTCTGAGCAAGAGAAATTGCAAAACATAGTCATTTTTCAATTGCCGTACAAAGCAATGCTTTTTTCCACTCCTGTCTTACTTTCTCTTGGACCAATGACTTACATCAATCCTTTTACATAATTCTTGTTTCTGATGACATTTCTAACATTGTCCACAATTATCAACTTTCTAAGTCTTTCTGAGCAAGAGAAATCGCAAAACATAGTCATTTCCTAATTGCCGTACAAAACAATGCTTTTTTCCACTCCTGTCTTACTTGCTCTTGGAAACAATGACTTAAAAGAATCCTTTTACATAATTCTTGTTTATGATGACATTTCCAATATTGTGCACAATTATCAACTTTCAAAGTCTTTCTGAGCAAGAGAAATCGCAAAAACATAGTAATTTCTTTATTGCCGTAGAAAACATTGATTTTTGTTACTCCTGTCTTACTTTCTCTTGGAAACAATGACTTACATCAATTCTTTTACATATTTCTTGTTTCTGATGACATTTCTAACCTTGTCCACAATTATCAACTTTCTAAGTCTTTCTGAGCAAAAGAAATTGCAAAACATAGTCATTTCTTAATTGCCGTATAAAGTAATGCTTTTTTCCACTCCTGTCTTACTTTCTCTTGGATACAATAACTTACATCAATCCTTTTACATAAACCTTGTTTCTGATGACATTTCTAACATTGTCCACAATTATCAACTTTCTAAGTCTTTCTGAGCAAGAGAAATCGCAAAACATAGTCATTTCTTAATTGCCATTGAAAACAATGCTTTTATCCACTCCTGTCTTACTTTCTCTTGGAAACAATAACTTACATCAATCCTTTTGCATAATTCTTGTTTATGATGACATTTCTAACATTGTCAACAATTATCAACTTTCTAAGTCTTTCTGAGCAAGAGAAATCGCAAAACATAGTCATTTTTCAATTGCCGTACAAAGCAATGCTTTTTTCCACTCCTGTCGTACTTTCTCTTGAAAACAATGACTTACATGAATCCTTTTACATAATTCTTGTTTATGATGACATTTCCAACATTGTCCACAATTATCAACTTTCTAAGTCTTTCTAAGCAAGAGAAATCGCAAAACATAGTCATTTCTTAATTGCCGTACAAAGCAATGATTTTATCCACTCCTGTCTTACTTTCTCTTGAAAACAATGATTTACATCAATCCTTTTACATAATTCTTGTTTCTGATTACATTTCTAACATTGTCCATAATTATCAACATTCTAAGTCTTTCTGAGCAAGAGAAATCGCAAAACACAGTCATTTCTTAATTGCCGTACAAAGCAATGCTTTTTTCCACTCCTGTCTTACTTTCTCTTGGAAACAATGACTTTAATGAATCATTTTACATAATTCTTGTTTATGATGACATTTCCAACATTGTCCACAATTATCAACTTTCTAAGTCTTTCTGAGCAAGAGAAATTGCAAAACATAGTCATTTATTAATTGCCGTATAAGGCAATGCTTTTTTCCACTCCTGTCTTACTTCCTCTTGGATAAAATGACTTACATCAATCCTTTTACATAATCCTTGTTTCTGATGACATTTCTAACATTGTCCACAATTATCAACTTTCTAAGTCTTTCTGAGCAAGAGAAATCGCAAAACACAGTCATTTCTTAATTGCCGTACAAAGCAATGCTTTTTTCCACTCCTGTCTTACTTTCTCTTGAAAACAATGACTAAAATGAATCCTTTTACATAAATCTTGTTTATGATGACATTTCCAACATTGTCCACAATTATCAACTTTCTAAGTCTTTCTGAGCAAGAGAAATCGCAAAACACAGTCATTTCTTAATTGCCATACAAAGCAATGCTTTTTTCCACTCCTGTCTTACTTTCTCTTGGAAACAATGACTTAAATGAATCCTTTTACATAATTCTTGTTTATGATGACATTTCCAACATTGTCCACAATTATCAACTTTCAAAGTCTTTCTGAGCAAGGGAAATCACAAAACATAGTCATTTCTTACTTGCCGTTGAAAACAATGCTTTTATCCACTCCTGTCTTACTTTCTCTTGGAAACAATAACTTACATCAATCCTTTTACATAATTCTTGTTTATGATGACATTTCTAACATTGTCCACAATTATCAACTTGCTAAGTCTTTCTGAGCAAGAGAAATCGCAAAACATAGTCATTTTTCAATTGCCGTAAAAAGCAATGCTTTTTTCCACTCCTGTCGTACTTTCTCTTGGAAACAATGACTTACATGAATCCTTTTACATAATTCTTGTTTATGTTGACATTTCCAACATTGTCCACAATTATCAACTTTCTAAGTCTTTCTAAGCAAGAGAAATTGCAAAACATAGTCATTTTTCAATTGCCGTACAAAGCAATGCTTTTTTCCACTCCTGTCTCACTTTCTCTTGGACCAATGACTTACATCAATCCTTTTACATAATTCTTGTTTCTGATGACATTTCTAACATTGTCCACAATTATCAACTTTCTAAGTCTTTCTGAGCAAGAGAAATCGCAAAACATAGTCATTTCCTAATTGCCGTAGAAAGCAATGCTTTTTTCCACTCCTGTCTTACTTTCTCTTGGAAACAATGACTTAAAAGAATCCTTTTACATAATTCTTGTTTATGATGACATTTCCAATATTGTGCACAATTATCAACTTTCAAAGTCTTTCTGAGCAAGAGAAATCGCAAAAACATAGTAATTTCTTTATTGCCGTAGAAAACATTGATTTTTGTTACTCCTGTCTAACTTTCTCTTGGAAACAATGACTTACATCAATTCTTTTACATAATTCTTGTTTCTGATGACATTTCTAACATTGTCCACAATTATCAACTTTCTAAGTCTTTCTGAGCAAAAGAAATTGCAAAACATAGTCATTTCTTAATTGCCGTATAAAGCAATGCTTTTTTCCACTCCTGTCTTACTTTCTCTTGGATACAATAACTTACATCAATCCTTTTACATAATTCTTGTTTCTGAGGACATTTCTAACATTGTCCACAATTATCAACTTTCTAAGTCTTTCTGAGCAAGAGAAATCGCAAAACATAGTTATTTATTAATTGCCGTACAAAGCAATGCTTTTTTCCACTCCTGTCTTACTTTCTCTTGGAAACAATGACTAAAATGAATCCTTTTACATAAATCTTGTTTATGATGACATTTCCAACATTGTCCACAATTATCAACTTTCTAAGTCTTTCTGAGCAAGAGAAATAGAAATCGCAAAACACAGTCATTTCTTAATTGCCGTACAAAGCAATGCTTTTTTCCACTCCTGTCTTACTTTCTCTTGGAAACAATGACTTAAATGAATCCTTTTACATAATTCTTGTTTATGATGTTATTTCCAACATTGTCCACAATTATTAACTTTCAAAGTCTTTCTGAGCAAGGGAAATCGCAAAACATAGTCATTTCTTACTTGCCATTGAAAACAATGCTTTTATCCACTCCTGTCTTACTTTCTCTTGGAAACAATAACTTACATCAATCCTTTTACATAATTCTTGTTTCTGATGACATTTCTAACATTGTCCACAATTATCAACTTTCTAAGTCTTTTGTAAGCAAGAGAAATCGCAAAACATAGTGATTTCTTAATTGCCGTTGAAAACAATGCTTTTATCCACTCCTGTCTTACTTTCTCTTGGAAACAATAACTTACATCAATCCTTTTACATAATTCTTGTTTATAATGACATTTCTAACATTGTCCACAATTATCAACTTTCTAAGTCTTTCTGAGCAAAAGAAATTGTAAAACATAGTCATTTCTTAATTGCCGTATAAAGCAATGCTTTTTTCCACTCCTGTCGTACTTTCTCTTGGAAACAATGACTTACATGAATCCTTTTACATAATTCTTGTTTATGATGAAATTTCCAACATTGTCCACAATTATCAACTTTCTAAGTCTTTCTGAGCAAGAGAAATTGCAAAACATAGTCATTTCTTAATTGCCATACAAAGCAATGCTTTTTTCCACTCCTGTCTCACTTTCTCTAGGACCAATGACTTACATCAATCCTTTTACATAATTCTTGTTTCTGATGACATTTCTAACATTGTCCACAATTATCAACTTTCTAAGTCTTTCTGAGCAAGAGAAATCGCAAAACAGTCATTTCCTAATTGCCGTACAAAGCAATGCTTTTTTCCACTCCTGTCTTACTTTCTCTTGGAATTAATGATTTACATCAATCCTTTTGCATAATTCTTGTTTCTGAGGGCATTTCTAACATTGTCCACAATTATCAACTTTCTAAGTCTTTCTGAGCAAGAGAAATAGCAAAACATAGTTATTTATTAATTGCCGTACAAAGCAATGCTTTTTTCCACTCCTGTCTTACTTTCTCTTGGAAACAATGACTAAAATGAATCCTTTTACATAAATCTTGTTTATGATGACATTTCCAACATTGTCCACAATTATCAACTTTCTAAGTCTTTCTGAGCAAGAGAAATAGAAATCGCAAAACACAGTCATTTCTTAATTGCCGTACAAAGCAATGCTTTTTTCCACTCCTGTCTTACTTTCTCTTGGAAACAATAACTTACATCAATCCTTTTACATAATTCTTGTTTCTGATGACATTTCTAACATTGTCCACAATTATCAACTTGCTAAGTCTTTCTGAGCAAGAGAAATTGCAAAACATAGTCAATTCTTAATTGCTGTTGAAAACAATGCTTTTATCCACTCCTGTCTTACTTTCTCTTGGAAACAATAACTTACATCAATCCTTTTGCATAATTTTTGTTTATGATGACATTTCTAACATTGTCCACAATTATCAACTTTCTAAGTCTTTCTGAGCAAGAGAAATCGCAAAACATAGTCATTTTTCAATTGCCGTAAAAAGCAATGCTTTTTTCCACTCCTGTCGTACTTTCTCTTGGAAACAATGACTTACATGAATCCTTTTACATAATTCTTGTTTATGTTGACATTTCCAACATTGTCCACAATTGTCAACTTTCCAAGTCTTTCTAAGCAAGAGAAATTGCAAAACATAGTCATTTCTTAATTGCCGTAGAAAACAATGCTTTTATCCACTCCTGTCTTACTTTCTCTTGGAAACAATGATTTACATCAATCCTTTTACATAATTCTTGTTTATGATGACATTTCCAACATTGTGCACAATTATCAACTTTCAAAGTCTTTCTGAGCAAGAGAAATCGCAAAAACATAGTAATTTCTTTATTGCCGTAGAAAACATTGATTTTTGTTACTCCTGTCTTACTTTCTCTTGGAAACAATGACTTACATCAATTCTTTTACATATTTCTTGTTTCTGATGACATTTCTAACCTTGTCCACAATTATCAACTTTCTAAGTCTTTCTGAGCAAAAGAAATTGCAAAACATAGTCATTTCTTAATTGCCGTATAAAGTAATGCTTTTTTCCACTCCTGTCTTACTTTCTCTTGGATACAATAACTTACATCAATCCTTTTACATAAACCTTGTTTCTGATGACATTTCTAACATTGTCCACAATTATCAACTTTCTAAGTCTTTCTGAGCAAGAGAAATCGCAAAACATAGTCATTTCTTAATTGCCGTTGAAAACAATGCTTTTATCCACTCCTGTCTTACTTTCTCTTGGAAACAATAACTTACATCAATCCTTTTGCATAATTCTTGTTTATGATGACATTTCTAACATTGTCAACAATTATCAACTTTCTAAGTCTTTCTGAGCAAGAGAAATCGCAAAACATAGTCATTTCTTAATTGCCGTACAAAGCAATGATTTTATCCACTCCTGTCTTACTTTCTCTTGGAAACAATGATTTACATCAATCCTTTTACATAATTCTTGTTTCTGATTACATTTCTAACATTGTTTATAATTATCAACATTCTAAGTCTTTCTGAGCAAGAGAAATCGCAAAACACAGTCATTTCTTAATTGCCGTACAAAGCAATGCTTTTTTCCACTCCTGTCTTACTTTCTCTTGGAAACAATGACTTTAATGAATCATTTTACATAATTCTTGTTTATGATGACATTTCCAACATTGTCCACATTTATCAACTTTCTAAGTCTTTCTGAGCAAGAGAAATTGCAAAACATAGTCATTTATTAATTGCCGTATAAGGCAATGCTTTTTTCCACTCCTGTCTTACTTTCTCTTGGATAAAATGACTTACATCAATCCTTTTACATAATCCTTGTTTCTGATGACATTTCTAACATTGTCCACAATTATCAACTTTCTAAGTCTTTCTAAGCAAGAGAAATCGCAAAACATAGTCATTTCTTAATTGCCGTAAAAAGCAATGCTTTTTTCCACTCCTGTCTTACTTCCTCTTGGATAAAATGACTTACATCAATCCTTTTACATAATCCTTGTTTCTGATGACATTTCTAACATTGTCCACAATTATCAACTTTCTAAGTCTTTCTGAGCAAGAGAAATTGCAAAACATAGTCATTTATTAATTGCCGTATAAGGCAATGCTTTTTTCCACTCCTGTCTTACTTCCTCTTGGATAAAATGACTTACATCAATCCTTTTACATAATCCTTGTTTCTGATGACATTTCTAACATTGTCCACAATTATCAACTTTCTAAGTCTTTCTGAGCAAGAGAAATCGCAAAACACAGTCATTTCTTAATTGCCGTACAAAGCAATGCTTTTTTCCACTCCTGTCTTACTTTCTCTTGGAAACAATGACTTTAATGAATCATTTTACATAATTCTTGTTTATGATGACATTTCAAACATTGTCCACAATTATCAACTTTCTAAGTCTTTCTGAGCAAGAGAAATCGCAAAACATAGTCATTTATTAATTGCCGTATAAGGCAATGCTTTTTTCCACTCCTGTCTTACTTCCTCTTGGATAAAATGACTTACATCAATCCTTTTACATAATCCTTGTTTCTGATGACATTTCTAACATTGTCCACAATTATCAACTTTCTAAGTCTTTCTGAGCAAGAGAAATCGCAAAACACAGTCATTTCTTAATTGCCGAACAAAGCAATGCTTTTTTCCACTCCTGTCTAACGTTCTCTTGAAAACAATGACTAAAATGAATCCTTTTACATAAACCTTGTTTATGATGACATTTCCAACATTGTCCACAATTATCAACTTTCTAAGTCTTTCTGAGCAAGAGAAATCGCAAAACACAGTCATTTCTTAATTGCCATACAAAGCAATGCTTTTTTCATCTCCTGTCTTACTTTCTCTTGGAAACAATGACTTAAATGAATCCTTTTACATAATTCTTGTTTATGATGACATTTCCAACATTGTCCACAATTATCAACTTTCTAAGTCTTTCTGAGCAAGAGAAATCGCAAAACATAGTCATTTCTTAATTGCCGTACAAAGCAATGCTTTTTTCCACTCCTGTCTCACTTTCTCTAGGACCAATGACTTACATCAATCCTTTTACATAATTCTTGTTTCTGATGACATTTCTAACATTGTCCACAATTATCAACTTTCTAAGTCTTTCTGAGCAAGAGAAATCGCAAAACACAGTCATTTCTTAATTGCCGTACAAAGCAATGCTTTTTTCCACTCCTGTCTTACTTTCTCTTGAAAATAATGACTAAAATGAATCCTTTTACATAAATCTTGTTTATGATGACATTTCCAACAATGTCCACAATTATCAACTTTCTAAGTCTTTCTGAGCAAGAGAAATCGCAAAACACAGTCATTTCTTAATTGCCATACAAAGAAATGCTTTTTTCCACTCCTGTCTTACTTTCTCTTGGAAACAATGACTTAAATGAATCCTTTTACATAATTCTTGTTTATGATGACATTTCCAACATTGTCCACAATTATCAACTTTCAAAGTCTTTCTGAGCAAGGGAAATCACAAAACATAGTCATTTCTTACTTGCCGTTGAAAACAATGCTTTTATCCACTCCTGTCTTACTTTCTCTTGGAAACAATAACTTACATCAATCCTTTTACATAATTCTTGTTTATGATGACATTTCTAACATTGTCCACAATTATCAACTTGCTAAGTCTTTCTGAGCAAGAGAAATTGCAAAACATAGTCATTTTTCAATTGCCGTAAAAAGCAATGCTTTTTTCCACTCCTGTCGTACTTTCTCTTGGAAACAATGACTTACATGAATCCTTTTACATAATTCTTGTTTATGTTGACATTTCCAACATTGTCCACAATTATCAACTTTCTAAGTCTTTCTAAGCAAGAGAAATTGCAAAAACATAGTCATTTATTAATTGCCGTAGAAAACATTGATTTTTGTTACTCCTGTCTAACTTTCTCTTGGAAACAATGACTTACATCAATTCTTTTACATAATTCTTGTTTCTGATGACATTTCTAACATTGTCCACAATTATCAACTTTCTAAGTCTTTCTGAGCAAAAGAAATTGCAAAACATAGTCATTTCTTAATTGCCGTATAAAGCAATGCTTTTTTCCACTCCTGTCTTACTTTCTCTTGGATACAATAACTTACATCAATCCTTTTACATAAACCTTGTTTCTGATGACATTTCTAACATTGTCCACAATTATCAACTTTCTAAGTCTTTCTAAGCAAGAGAAATCGCAAAACATAGTCATTTCTTAATTGCCATTGAAAACAATGCTTTTATCCACTCCTGTCTTACTTTCTCTTGGAAACAATAACTTACATCAATCCTTTTGCATAATTCTTGTTTATGATGACATTTCCAACATTGTCCACAATTATCAACTTTCTAAGTCTTTCTAAGCAAGAGAAATCGCAAAACATAGTCATTTTTCAATTGCCGTACAAAGCAATGCTTTTTTCCACTCCTGTCGTACTTTCTCTTGAAAACAATGACTTACATGAATCCTTTTACATAATTCTTGTTTATGATGACATTTCCAACATTGTCCACAATTATCAACTTTCTAAGTCTTTCTAAGCAAGAGAAATCGCAAAACATAGTCATTTCTTAATTGCCGTACAAAGCAATGATTTTATCCACTCCTGTCTTACTTTCTCTTGGAAACAATGATTTACATCAATCCTTTTACATAATTCTTGTTTCTGATTACATTTCTAACATTGTCCATAATTATCAACATTCTAAGTCTTTCTGAGCAAGAGAAATCGCAAAACACAGTCATTTCTTAATTGCCGTACAAAGCAATGCTTTTTTCCACTCCTGTCTTACTTTCTCTTGGAAACAATGACTTTAATGAATCATTTTACATAATTCTTGTTTATGATGACATTTCCAACATTGTCCACAATTATCAACTTTCTAAGTCTTTCTGAGCAAGAGAAATTGCAAAACATAGTCATTTATTAATTGCCGTATAAGGCAATGCTTTTTTCCACTCCTGTCTTACTTCCTCTTGGATAAAATGACTTACATCAATCCTTTTACATAATCCTTGTTTCTGATGACATTTCTAACATTGTCCACAATTATCAACTTTCTAAGTCTTTCTGAGCAAGAGAAATCGCAAAACACAGTCATTTCTTAATTGCCGTACAAAGCAATGCTTTTTTCCACTCCTGTCTTACTTTCTCTTGGAAACAATGACTTTAATGAATCATTTTACATAATTCTTGTTTATGATGACATTTCAAACATTGTCCACAATTATCAACTTTCTAAGTCTTTCTGAGCAAGAGAAATCGCAAAACATAGTCATTTATTAATTGCCGTATAAGGCAATGCTTTTTTCCACTCCTGTCTTACTTCCTCTTGGATAAAATGACTTACATCAATCCTTTTACATAATCCTTGTTTCTGATGACATTTCTAACATTGTCCACAATTATCAACTTTCTAAGTCTTTCTGAGCAAGAGAAATCGCAAAACACAGTCATTTCTTAATTGCCGAACAAAGCAATGCTTTTTTCCACTCCTGTCTAACGTTCTCTTGAAAACAATGACTAAAATGAATCCTTTTACATAAACCTTGTTTATGATGACATTTCCAACATTGTCCACAATTATCAACTTTCTAAGTCTTTCTGAGCAAGAGAAATCGCAAAACACAGTCATTTCTTAATTGCCATACAAAGCAATGCTTTTTTCATCTCCTGTCTTACTTTCTCTTGGAAACAATGACTTAAATGAATCCTTTTACATAATTCTTGTTTATGATGACATTTCCAACATTGTCCACAATTATCAACTTTCTAAGTCTTTCTGAGCAAGAGAAATCGCAAAACATAGTCATTTCTTAATTGCCGTACAAAGCAATGCTTTTTTCCACTCCTGTCTCACTTTCTCTAGGACCAATGACTTACATCAATCCTTTTACATAATTCTTGTTTCTGATGACATTTCTAACATTGTCCACAATTATCAACTTTCTAAGTCTTTCTGAGCAAGAGAAATCGCAAAACAGTCATTTCCTAATTGCCGTACAAAGCAATGCTTTTTTCCACTCCTGTCTTACATTCTCTTGGAATTAATGTTTTACATCAATCCTTTTGCATAATTCTTGTTTCTGAGGGCATTTCTAACATTGTCCACAATTATGAACTTTCTAAGTCTTTCTGAGCAAGAGAAATCGCAAAACATAGTTATTTATTAATTGCCGTACAAAGCAATGCTTTTTTCCACTCCTGTCTTACTTTCTCTTGGAAACAATGACGTACATCAATCCTTTTACATAATTCTTGTTTATGATGACATTTCCAACATTGTCCACAATTATCAACTTTCTAAGTCTTTCTGAGCAAGAGAAATCGCAAAACATAGTTATTTATTAATTGCCGTACAAAGCAATGCTTTTTTCCACTCCTGTCTTACTTTCTCTTGGAAACAATGACTAAAATGAATCCTTTTACATAAATCTTGTTTATGATGACTTTTCCAACATTGTCCACAATTATCAACTTTCTAAGTCTTTCTTAGCAAGAGAAATAGAAATCGCAAAACACAGTCATTTCTTAATTGCCGTACAAAGCAATGCTTTTTTCCACTCCTGTCTTACTTTCTCTTGGAAACAATGACTTAAATGAATCCTTTTACATAATTCTTGTTTATGATGACATTTCCAACATTGTCCACAATTATTAGCTTTCAAAGTCTTTCTGAGCAAGGGAAATCGCAAAACATAGTCATTTCTTACTTGCCGTTGAAAACAATGCTTTTATCCACTCCTGTCTTACTTTCTCTTGGAAACAATAACTTACATCAATCCTTTTGCATAATTCTTGTTTATGATGACATTTCTAACATTGTCCACAATTATCAACTTTCTAAGTCTTTCTGAGCAAGAGAAATCGCAAAACATAGTCATTTTTCAATTGCCGTAAAAAGCAATGCTTTTTTCCACTCCTGTCGTACTTTCTCTTGGAAACAATGACTTACATGAATCCTTTTACATAATTCTTGTTTATGTTGACATTTCCAACATTGTCCACAATTATCAACTTTCTAAGTCTTTCTAAGCAAGAGAAATTGCAAAACATAGTCATTTCTTAATTGCCGTAGAAAACAATGCTTTTATCCACTCCTGTCTTACTTTCTCTTGGAAACAATGATTTACATCAATCCTTTTACATAATTCTTGTTTCTGATTACATTTCTAACATTGTCCACAATTATCAACTTTCTAAGTCTTTCTGAGCAAGAGAAATTGCAAAACATAGTCATTTTTCAATTGCCGTACAAAGCAATGCTTTTTTCCACTCCTGTCTCACTTTCTCTTGGACCAATGACTTACATCAATCCTTTTACATAATTCTTGTTTCTGATGACATTTCTAACATTGTCCACAATTATCAACTTTCTAAGTCTTTCTGAGCAAGAGAAATCGCAAAACATAGTCATTTCCTAATTGCCGTACAAAGCAATGCTTTTTTCCACTCCTGTCTTACTTTCTCTTGGAAACAATGACTTAAAAGAATCCTTTTACATAATTCTTGTTTATGATGACATTTCCAACATTGTGCACAATTATCAACTTTCAAAGTCTTTCTGAGCAAGAGAAATCGCAAAAACATAGTAATTTCTTTATTGCCGTAGAAAACATTGATTTTTGTTACTCCTGTCTTACTTTCTCTTGGAAACAATGACTTACATCAATTCTTTTACATATTTCTTGTTTCTGATGACATTTCTAACATTGTCCACAATTATCAACTTTCTAAGTCTTTCTGAGCAAAAGAAATTGCAAAACATAGTCATTTCTTAATTGCCGTATAAAGCAATGCTTTTTTCCACTCCTGTCTTACTTTCTCTTGGATACAATAACTTACATCAATCCTTTTACATAAACCTTGTTTCTGATGACATTTCTAACATTGTCCACAATTATCAACTTTCTAAGTCTTTCTAAGCAAGAGAAATCGCAAAACATAGTCATTTCTTAATTGCCGTTGAAAACAATGCTTTTATCCACTCCTGTCTTACTTTCTCTTGGAAACAATAACTTACATCAATCCTTTTACATAATTCTTGTTTATGATGACATTTCTAACATTGTTAACAATTATCAACTTTCTAAGTCTTTCTGAGCAAGAGAAATCGCAAAACATAGTCATTTCTTAATTGCCGTACAAAGCAATGATTTTATCCACTCCTGTCTTACTTTCTCTTGGAAACAATGATTTACATCAATCCTTTTACATGATTCTTGTTTCTGATTACATTTCTAACATTGTCCATAATTATCAACATTCTAAGTCTTTCTGAGCAAGAGAAATCGCAAAACACAGTCATTTCTTAATTGCCGTACAAAGCAATGCTTTTTTCCACTCCTGTCTTACTTTCTCTTGGAAACAATGACTTTAATGAATCATTTTACATAATTCTTGTTTATGATGACATTTCCAACATTGTCCACAATTATCAACTTTCTAAGTCTTTCTGAGCAAGAGAAATTGCAAAACATAGTCATTTATTAATTGCCGTATAAGGCAATGCTTTTTTCCACTCCTGTCTTACTTCATCTTGGATAAAATGACTTACATCAATCCTTTTACATAATCCTTGTTTCTGATGACATTTCTAACATTGTCCACAATTATCAATTTTCTAAGTCTTTCTGAGCAAGAGAAATCGCAAAACACAGTCCTTTCTTATTTGCCGTACAAAGCAATGCTTTTTTCCACTCCTGTCTTACTTTCTCTTGAAAACAATGACTAAAATGAATCCTTTTACATAAATCTTGTTTATGATGACATTTCCAACATTGTCCACAATTATCAACTTTCAAAGTCTTTCTGAGCAAGGGAAATCACAAAACATTGTCATTTCTTACTTGCCGTTGAAAACAATGCTTTTATCCACTCCTGTCTTACTTTCTCTTGGAAACAATAACTTACATCAATCCTTTTACATAATTCTTGTTTATGATGACATTTCTAACATTGTCCACAATTATCAACTTGCTAAGTCTTTCTGAGCAAGAGAAATCGCAAAACATAGTCATTTTTCAATTGCCGTACAAAGCAATGCTTTTTTCCACTCCTGTCGTACTTTCTCTTGAAAACAATGACTTACATGAATCCTTTTACATAATTCTTGTTTATGATGACATTTCCAACATTGTCCACAATTATCAACTTTCTAAGTCTTTCTAAGCAAGAGAAATCGCAAAACATAGTCATTTCTTAATTGCCGTACAAAGCAATGATTTTATCCACTCCTGTCTTACTTTCTCTTGGAAACAATGATTTACATCAATCCTTTTTACATAATTCTTGTTTCTGATTACATTTCTAACATTGTCCATAATTATCAACATTCTAAGTCTTTCTGAGCAAGAGAAATCGCAAAACACAGTCATTTCTTAATTGCCGTACAAAGCAATGCTTTTTTCCACTCCTGTCTTACTTTCTCTTGGAAACAATGACTTTAATGAATCATTTTACATAATCTTGTTTATGATGACATTTCCAACATTGTCCACAATTATCAACTTTCTAAGTCTTTCTGAGCAAGAGAAATTGCAAAACATAGTCATTTATTAATTGCCGTATAAGGCAATGCTTTTTTCCACTCCTGTCATACTTCCTCTTGGATAAAATGACTTACATCAATCCTTTTACATAATCCTTGTTTCTGATGACATTTCTAACATTGTCCACAATTATCAACTTTCTAAGTCTTTCTGAGCAAGAGAAATCGCAAAACACAGTCATTTCTTAATTGCCATACAAAGCAATGCTTTTTTCCACTCCTGTCTTACTTTCTCTTGGAAACAATGACTTAAATGAATCCTTTTACATAATTCTTGTTTATGAAGACATTTCCAACATTGTCCACAATTATCAACTTTCAAAGTCTTTCTGAGCAAGGGAAATCACAAAACATAGTCATTTCTTACTTGCCGTTGAAAACAATGCTTTTATCCACTCCTGTATTACTTTCTCTTGGAAACAATAACTTACATCAATCCTTTTACATAATTCTTGTTTATGATGACATTTCTAATATTGTCCACAATTATCAACTTGCTAAGTCTTTCTGAGCAAGAAAAATCGCAAAACATAGTCATTTTTCAATTGCCGTAAAAAGCAATGCTTTTTTCCACTCCTGTCGTACTTTCTCTTGGAAACAATGACTTACATGAATCCTTTTACATAATTCTTGTTTATGTTGACATTTCCAACATTGTCCACAATTGTCAACTTTCTAAGTCTTTCTAAGCAAGAGAAATTGCAAAACATAGTCATTTCTTAATTGCCGTAGAAAACAATGCTTTTATCCACTCCTGTCTTACTTTCTCTTGGAAACAATGATTTACATCAATCCTTTTACATAATTCTTGTTTCTGATTACATTTCTAACATTGTCCACAATTATCAACTTCCTAAGTCTTTCTGAGCAAGAGAAATTGCAAAACATAGTCATTTTTCAATTGCCGTACAAAGCAATGCTTTTTTCCACTCCTGTCTTACTTTCTCTTGGACCAATGACTTACATCAATCCTTTTACATAATTCTTGTTTCTGATGACATTTCTAACATTGTCCACAATTATCAACTTTCTAAGTCTTTCTGAGCAAGAGAAATCGCAAAACATAGTCATTTCCTAATTGCCGTACAAAGCAATGCTTTTTTCCACTGCTGTCTTACTTTCTCTTGGAAACAATGACTTAAAAGAATCCTTTTACATAATTCATGTTTATGATGACATTTCCAACATTGTGCACAATTATCAACTTTCAAAGTCTTTCTGAGCAAGAGAAATTGCAAAAACATAGTAATTTCTTTATTGCCGTAGAAAACATTGATTTTTGTTACTCCTGTCTTACTTTCTCTTGGAAACAATGACTTACATCAATTCTTTTACATATTTCTTGTTTCTGATGACATTTCTAACATTGTCCACAATTATCAACTTTCTAAGTCTTTCTGAGCAAAAGAAATTGCAAAACATAGTCATTTCTTAATTGCCGTATAAAGCAATGCTTTTTTCCACTCCTGTCTTACTTTCTCTTGGATACAATAACTTACATCAATCCTTTTACATAAACCTTGTTTCTGATGACATTTCTAACATTGTCCACAATTATCAACTTTCTAAGTCTTTCTGAGCAAGAGAAATCGCAAAACATAGTCATTTCTTAATTGCCGTTGAAAACAATGCTTTTATCCACTCCTGTCTTACTTTCTCTTGGAAACAATAACTTACATCAATCCTTTTGCATAATTCTTGTTTATGATGACATTTCTAACATTGTCAACAATTATCAACTTTCTAAGTCTTTCTGAGCAAGAGAAATCGCAAAACATAGTCATTTTTCAATTGCCGTACAAAGCAATGCTTTTTTCCACTCCTGTCGTACTTTCTCTTGAAAACAATGACTTACATGAATCCTTTTACATAATTCTTGTTTATGATGACATTTCCAACATTGTCCACAATTATCAACTTTCTAAGTCTTTCTAAGTCTTTCTAAGCAAGAGAAATCGCAAAACATAGTCATTTCTTAATTGCCGTACAAAGCAATGATTTTATCCACTCCTGTCTTACTTTCTCTTGGAAACAATGATTTACATCAATCCTTTTACATAATTCTTGTTTCTGATTACATTTCTAACATTGTCCATAATTATCAACATTCTAAGTCTTTCTGAGCAAGAGAAATCGCAAAACACAGTCATTTCTTAATTGCCGTACAAAGCAATGCTTTTTTCCACTCCTGTCTTACTTTCTCTTGGAAACAATGACTTTAATGAATCATTTTACATAATTCTTGTTTATGATGACATTTCCAACATTGTCCACAATTATCAACTTTCTAAGTCTTTCTGAGCAAGAGAAATTGCAAAACATAGTCATTTATTAATTGCCGTATAAGGCAATGCTTTTTTCCACTCCTGTCTTACTTCCTCTTGGATAAAATGACTTACATCAATCCTTTTACATAATCCTTGTTTCTGATGACATTTCTAACATTGTCCACAATTATCAACTTTCTAAGTCTTTCTGAGCAAGAGAAATCGCAAAACACAGTCATTTCTTAATTGCCGTACAAAGCAATGCTTTTTTCCACTCCTGTCTTACTTTCTCTTGAAAACAATGACTAAAATGAATCCTTTTACATAAATCTTGTTTATGATGACATTTCCAACATTGTCCACAATTATCAACTTTCTAAGTCTTTCTGAGCAAGAGAAATCGCAAAACACAGTCATTTCTTAATTGCCATACAAAGCAATGCTTTTTTCCACTCCTGTCTTACTTTCTCTTGGAAACAATGACTTAAATGAATCCTTTTACATAATTCTTGTTTATGATGACATTTCCAACATTGTCCACAATTATCAACTTTCAAAGTCTTTCTGAGCAAGGGAAATCACAAAACATAGTCATTTCTTACTTGCCGTTGAAAACAATGCTTTTATCCACTCCTGTCTTACTTTCTCTTGAAAACAATAACTTACATCAATCCTTTTACATAATTCTTGTTTATGATGACATTTCTAACATTGTCCACAATTATCAACTTGCTAAGTCTTTCTGAGCAAGAGAAATCACAAAACATAGTCATTTTTTAATTGCCGTAAAAAGCAATGCTTTTTTCCACTCCTGTCGTACTTTCTCTTGAAAACAATGACTTACATGAATCCTTTTACATAATTCTTGTTTATGTTGACATTTCCAACATTGTCCACAATTATCAACTTTCTAAGTCTTTCTAAGCAAGAGAAATTGCAAAACATAGTCATTTCTTAATTGCCATAGAAAACAATGCTTTTATCCACTCCTGTCTTACTTTCTCTTGGAAACAATGATTTACATCAATCCTTTTACATAATTCTTGTTTCTGATGACATTTCTAACATTGTCCACAATTATCAACTTTCTAAGTCTTTCTGAGCAAGAGAAATCGCAAAACATAGTCATTTCCTAATTGCCGTAGAAAGCAATGCTTTTTTCCACTCCTGTCTTACTTTCTCTTGGAAACAATGACTTAAAAGAATCCTTTTACATAAACCTTGTTTCTGATGACATTTCTAACATTGTCCACAATTATCAACTTTCTAAGTCTTTCTGAGCAAGAGAAATCGCAAAACATAGTCATTTCTTAATTGCCGTTGAAAACAATGCTTTTATCCACTCCTGTCTTACTTTCTCTTGGAAACAATAACTTACATCAATCCTTTTGCATAATTCTTGTTTATGATGACATTTCTAACATTGTCAACAATTATCAACTTTCTAAGTCTTTCTGAGCAAGAGAAATCGCAAAACATAGTCATTTTTCAATTGCCGTACAAAGCAATGCTTTTTTCCACTCCTGTCGTACTTTCTCTTGAAAACAATGACTTACATGAATCCTTTTACATAATTCTTGTTTATGATGACATTTCCAACATTGTCCACAATTATCAACTTTCTAAGTCTTTCTAAGTCTTTCTAAGCAAGAGAAATCGCAAAACATAGTCATTTCTTAATTGCCGTACAAAGCAATGATTTTATCCACTCCTGTCTTACTTTCTCTTGGAAACAATGATTTACATCAATCCTTTTACATAATTCTTGTTTCTGATTACATTTCTAACATTGTCCATAATTATCAACATTCTAAGTCTTTCTGAGCAAGAGAAATCGCAAAACACAGTCATTTCTTAATTGCCGTACAAAGCAATGCTTTTTTCCACTCCTGTCTTACTTTCTCTTGGAAACAATGACTTTAATGAATCATTTTACATAATTCTTGTTTATGATGACATTTCCAACATTGTCCACAATTATCAACTTTCTAAGTCTTTCTGAGCAAGAGAAATTGCAAAACATAGTCATTTATTAATTGCCGTATAAGGCAATGCTTTTTTCCACTCCTGTCTTACTTCCTCTTGGATAAAATGACTTACATCAATCCTTTTACATAATCCTTGTTTCTGATGACATTTCTAACATTGTCCACAATTATCAACTTTCTAAGTCTTTCTGAGCAAGAGAAATCGCAAAACACAGTCATTTCTTAATTGCCGTACAAAGCAATGCTTTTTTCCACTCCTGTCTTACTTTCTCTTGAAAACAATGACTAAAATGAATCCTTTTACATAAATCTTGTTTATGATGACATTTCCAACATTGTCCACAATTATCAACTTTCTAAGTCTTTCTGAGCAAGAGAAATCGCAAAACACAGTCATTTCTTAATTGCCATACAAAGCAATGCTTTTTTCCACTCCTGTCTTACTTTCTCTTGGAAACAATGACTTAAATGAATCCTTTTACATAATTCTTGTTTATGATGACATTTCCAACATTGTCCACAATTATCAACTTTCAAAGTCTTTCTGAGCAAGGGAAATCACAAAACATAGTCATTTCTTACTTGCCGTTGAAAACAATGCTTTTATCCACTCCTGTCTTACTTTCTCTTGAAAACAATAACTTACATCAATCCTTTTACATAATTCTTGTTTATGATGACATTTCTAACATTGTCCACAATTATCAACTTGCTAAGTCTTTCTGAGCAAGAGAAATCACAAAACATAGTCATTTTTTAATTGCCGTAAAAAGCAATGCTTTTTTCCACTCCTGTCGTACTTTCTCTTGAAAACAATGACTTACATGAATCCTTTTACATAATTCTTGTTTATGTTGACATTTCCAACATTGTCCACAATTATCAACTTTCTAAGTCTTTCTAAGCAAGAGAAATTGCAAAACATAGTCATTTCTTAATTGCCATAGAAAACAATGCTTTTATCCACTCCTGTCTTACTTTCTCTTGGAAACAATGATTTACATCAATCCTTTTACATAATTCTTGTTTCTGATGACATTTCTAACATTGTCCACAATTATCAACTTTCTAAGTCTTTCTGAGCAAGAGAAATCACAAAACATAGTCATTTCTTAATTGCCGTACAAAGCAATGCTTTTTTCCACTACTGTCTTACTTTCTCTTGGAAACAATGACGTACATTAATCCTTTTACATAATTCTTGTTTCTCATGACATTTCTAACATTGTCCACAATTATCAACTTTCTAAGTCTTTCTGAGCAAGAGAAATCGCAAAACACAGTCATTTCTTAATTGCCATACAAAGCAATGCTTTTTTCCACTCCTGTCTTACTTTCTCTTGGAAACAATGACTTAAATGAATCCTTTTACATAATTCTTGTTTATGATGACATTTCCAACATTGTCCACAATTATCAACTTTCAAAGTCTTTCTGAGCAAGGGAAATCACAAAACATAGTCATTTCTTACTTGCCGTTGAAAACAATGCTTTTATCCACTCCTGTCTTACTTTCTCTTGAAAACAATAACTTACATCAATCCTTTTACATAATTCTTGTTTATGATGACATTTCTAACATTGTCCACAATTATCAACTTGCTAAGTCTTTCTGAGCAAGAGAAATCACAAAACATAGTCATTTTTTAATTGCCGTAAAAAGCAATGCTTTTTTCCACTCCTGTCGTACTTTCTCTTGAAAACAATGACTTACATGAATCCTTTTACATAATTCTTGTTTATGTTGACATTTCCAACATTGTCCACAATTATCAACTTTCTAAGTCTTTCTAAGCAAGAGAAATTGCAAAACATAGTCATTTCTTAATTGCCATAGAAAACAATGCTTTTATCCACTCCTGTCTTACTTTCTCTTGGAAACAATGATTTACATCAATCCTTTTACATAATTCTTGTTTCTGATGACATTTCTAACATTGTCCACAATTATCAACTTTCTAAGTCTTTCTGAGCAAGAGAAATCGCAAAACATAGTCATTTCCTAATTGCCGTAGAAAGCAATGCTTTTTTCCACTCCTGTCTTACTTTCTCTTGGAAACAATGACTTAAAAGAATCCTTTTACATAAACCTTGTTTCTGATGACATTTCTAACATTGTCCACAATTATCAACTTTCTAAGTCTTTCTGAGCAAGAGAAATCGCAAAACATAGTCATTTCTTAATTGCCGTTGAAAACAATGCTTTTATCCACTCCTGTCTTACTTTCTCTTGGAAACAATAACTTACATCAATCCTTTTGCATAATTCTTGTTTATGATGACATTTCTAACATTGTCAACAATTATCAACTTTCTAAGTCTTTCTGAGCAAGAGAAATCGCAAAACATAGTCATTTTTCAATTGCCGTACAAAGCAATGCTTTTTTCCACTCCTGTCGTACTTTCTCTTGAAAACAATGACTTACATGAATCCTTTTACATAATTCTTGTTTATGATGACATTTCCAACATTGTCCACAATTATCAACTTTCTAAGTCTTTCTAAGTCTTTCTAAGCAAGAGAAATCGCAAAACATAGTCATTTCTTAATTGCCGTACAAAGCAATGATTTTATCCACTCCTGTCTTACTTTCTCTTGGAAACAATGATTTACATCAATCCTTTTACATAATTCTTGTTTCTGATTACATTTCTAACATTGTCCATAATTATCAACATTCTAAGTCTTTCTGAGCAAGAGAAATCGCAAAACACAGTCATTTCTTAATTGCCGTACAAAGCAATGCTTTTTTCCACTCCTGTCTTACTTTCTCTTGGAAACAATGACTTTAATGAATCATTTTACATAATTCTTGTTTATGATGACATTTCCAACATTGTCCACAATTATCAACTTTCTAAGTCTTTCTGAGCAAGAGAAATTGCAAAACATAGTCATTTATTAATTGCCGTATAAGGCAATGCTTTTTTCCACTCCTGTCTTACTTCCTCTTGGATAAAATGACTTACATCAATCCTTTTACATAATCCTTGTTTCTGATGACATTTCTAACATTGTCCACAATTATCAACTTTCTAAGTCTTTCTGAGCAAGAGAAATCGCAAAACACAGTCATTTCTTAATTGCCGTACAAAGCAATGCTTTTTTCCACTCCTGTCTTACTTTCTCTTGAAAACAATGACTAAAATGAATCCTTTTACATAAATCTTGTTTATGATGACATTTCCAACATTGTCCACAATTATCAACTTTCTAAGTCTTTCTGAGCAAGAGAAATCGCAAAACACAGTCATTTCTTAATTGCCATACAAAGCAATGCTTTTTTCCACTCCTGTCTTACTTTCTCTTGGAAACAATGACTTAAATGAATCCTTTTACATAATTCTTGTTTATGATGACATTTCCAACATTGTCCACAATTATCAACTTTCAAAGTCTTTCTGAGCAAGGGAAATCACAAAACATAGTCATTTCTTACTTGCCGTTGAAAACAATGCTTTTATCCACTCCTGTCTTACTTTCTCTTGAAAACAATAACTTACATCAATCCTTTTACATAATTCTTGTTTATGATGACATTTCTAACATTGTCCACAATTATCAACTTGCTAAGTCTTTCTGAGCAAGAGAAATCACAAAACATAGTCATTTTTTAATTGCCGTAAAAAGCAATGCTTTTTTCCACTCCTGTCGTACTTTCTCTTGAAAACAATGACTTACATGAATCCTTTTACATAATTCTTGTTTATGTTGACATTTCCAACATTGTCCACAATTATCAACTTTCTAAGTCTTTCTAAGCAAGAGAAATTGCAAAACATAGTCATTTCTTAATTGCCATAGAAAACAATGCTTTTATCCACTCCTGTCTTACTTTCTCTTGGAAACAATGATTTACATCAATCCTTTTACATAATTCTTGTTTCTGATGACATTTCTAACATTGTCCACAATTATCAACTTTCTAAGTCTTTCTGAGCAAGAGAAATCGCAAAACATAGTCATTTCCTAATTGCCGTAGAAAGCAATGCTTTTTTCCACTCCTGTCTTACTTTCTCTTGGAAACAATGACTTAAAAGAATCCTTTTACATAATTCTTGTTTATGATGACATTTCCAACATTGTGCACAATTATCAACTTTCAAAGTCTTTCTGAGCAAGAGAAATCGCAAAAACATAGTCATTTCTTAATTGCCGTAGAAAACATTGATTTTTGTTACTCCTGTCTAACTTTCTCTTGGAAACAATGACTTACATCAATTCTTTTACATAATTCTTGTATCTGATGACATTTCTAACATTGTCCACAATTATCAACTTTCTAAGTGTTTCTGAGCAAGAGAAACCGCAAAACATAGTCATTTCTTAAATGCCGTAGAAAACAATGTTTTTTTCAACTTCTGTCTTACTTTCTCTTGGAAACAATGACTTACATCAATTCTTTTACATAATTCTTGTTTCTGTTGACATTTCTAACATTGTCCACAATTATCAACTTTCTAAGTCTTTCTGAGCAAGAGAAATCGCAAAACATAGTCATTTCTTAATTGCATAGAAATCAATGCTTTTTTCCCATTCCTGTCTTACTTTCTCTTGGAAACAATGACTTATATCAATCCTTTTACATAATTCTTGTTTCTGATGACATTTCTAACATTGTCCACAATTATCAACTTTCTAAGTCTTTCTGAGCAAGAGAAATCGCGAAACATAGTCATTTCTTAATTGCCGTACAAAGCAATGCTTTTTTCCATTCCTGTATTACTTTCTCTTTCTCACAATTATCAACTTTCTAAGTCTTTCTGACTAGGAGAAATCGCAAAACATAGTCATTTCTTAATTGCTGTACAAAGCAATGCTTTTTTCCACTCCTGTCTTACTTTCTCTTGGAAACAATGACGAACATCAATCCTTTAACATAATTCTTGTATCTGATGACATTTCTAACATTGTCCACAATTATCAACTTTCTAAGTCTTTCTGAGCAAGAGAAATTGCAAAACATAGTCATTTCTTAATTGCCGTAGAAAACAATGTTTTTTTCAACTCCTGTCTTACTTTCTCTTGGAAACAATGACTTACATCAATTCTTTTACATAATTCTTGTTTCTGATGACATTTCTAACATTGTCCACAATTATCAACTTTCTAAGTCTTTTTTAGCAGGAGAAATCGCAAAACATAGTCATTTTTTCAATTGCCGTACAAAGCAATGCTTTTTCCACTCCTGTCGTACTTTATCTTGGAAACAATGACTTACATGAATCCTTTTACATAATTCTTGTTTATGATGACATTTCTAACATTGTCCACAATTATCAACTTTCTAAGTCTTTCTGAGCAAGAGAAATCACAAAACATAGTCATTTCTTAATTGCCGTACAAAGCAATGCTTTTTTCCACTCCTGTCTTACTTTCTCTTGGAAACAATGACGAACATCAATCCTTTAACATAATTCTTGTATCTGATGACATTTCTAACATTGTCCACAATTATCAACTTTCTAAGTCTTTCTGAGCAAGAGAAATCGCGAAACATAGTCATTTCTTAATTGCCGTACAAAGCAATGCTTTTTTCCACTCCTTTCTTACTTTCTCTTTCTCACAATTATCAACTTTCTAAGTCTTTCTGACTAGGAGAAATCACAAAACATAGTCATTTCTTAATTGCTGTACAAAGCAATGCTTTTATCCACGCCTGTCTTACTTTCTCTTGGAAACAATGACGAACATCAATCCTTTAACATAATTCTTGTATCTGATGACATTTCTAACATTGTCCACAATTATCAACTTTCTAAGTCTTTCTGAGCAAGAGAAATCGCAAAACATAGTCATTTCTTAATTGCCGTAGAAAACAATGTTTTTTTCAACTCCTGTCTTACTTTCTCTTGGAAACAATGACTTACATCAATTCTTTTACATAATTCTTGTTTCTGATGACATTTCTAACATTGTAAACAATTATCAACTTTCTAAGTCTTTTTTAGCAGGAGAAATCGCAACACATAGTCATTTTTCAATTGCCGTACAAAGCAATGCTTTTTTCCACTCCTGTCTTACTTTCTCTTGGAAACAATGACTTAAATGAATCCTTTTACATAATTCTTGTTTCTGATGACATTTCCAACATTGTCCACAATTATCAACTTTCTAAGTCTTTCTGAGCAAGAGAAATCGCGAAACATAGTCATTTCCTAATTGCCGTACAAAGCATTGCTTTTTTCCACTCCTGTCTTACTTTCTCTTTCTCACAATTATCAACTTTCTAAGTCTTTCTGACTAGGAGAAATCGCAAAACATAGTCATTTCTTAATTGCTGTACAAAGCAATGCTTTTTTCCACTCCTGTCTTACTTTCTCTTGGAAACATTGACGAACATCAATCCTTTAACATAATTCTTGTATCTGATGACATTTCTAACATTGTCCACAATTATCAACTTTCTAAGTCTTTCTGAGCAAGAGAAACCGCAAAACATAGTCATTTCTTAATTGCCGTAGAAAACAATGTTTTTTTCAACTTCTGTCTTACTTTCTCTTGGAAACAATGACTTACATCAATTCTTTTACATAATTCTTGTTTCTGTTGACATTTCTAACATTGTCCACAATTATCAACTTTCTAAGTCTTTTTTAGCAGGAGAAATCGCAACACATAGTCATTTTTCAATTGCCGTACAAAGCAATGCTTTTTTCCACTCCTGTCGTACTTTATCTTGGAAACAATGACTTACATGAATCCTTTTACATAATTCTTGTTTATGATGACATTTCTAACATTGTCCACAATTATCAACTTTCTAAGTCTTTTTTAGCAGGAGAAATCGCAACACATAGTCATTTTTCAATTGCCGTACAAAGCAATGCTTTTTTCCACTCCTGTCGTACTTTATCTTGGAAACAATGACTTACATGAATCCTTTTACATAATTCTTGTTTCTGATGACATTTCTAACATTGTCCACAATTATCAACTTTCTAAGTCTTTTTTAGCAGGAGAAATCGCAACACATAGTCATTTTTCAATTGCCGTACAATGCAATGCTTTTTTCCACTCCTGTCGTACTTTATCTTGGAAACAATGACTTACATGAATCCTTTTACATAATTCTTGTTTATGATGACATTTCTAACATTGTCCACAATTATCAACTTTCTAAGTCTTTCTGAGCAAGAGAAATCACAAAACATAGTCATTTCTTAATTGCCGTACAAAGCAATGCTTTTTTCCACTACTGTCTTACTTTCTCTTGGAAACAATGACGTACATTAATCCTTTTACATAATTCTTGTTTCTCATGACATTTCTAACATTGTCCACAATTATCAACTTTCTAAGTCTTTCTGAGCAAGAGAAATCGCAAAACATCGTCATTTCTTAATTGCCGTACAAAGCAATGCTTTTTTGCACTCCTGTCTTACTTTCTCTTGGAAACAATGACGTACATCAATCCTTTTACATAATTCTTGTTTCTGATGACATTTCTAACATTGTCCACAATTATCAACTTTCTAAGTTTTTCTGAGCAAGAGAAATCGCAAAACATAGTCATTTCTTAATTGCCGTAGAAAACAATGCTTTTTTCCACTCCTGTCTTACTTTCTCTTGGAAACAATGACTTAAATGAATCCTTTTACATAATTCTTGTTTATGATGACATTTCCAACATTTTCCAAAATTATCAACTTTCTAAGTCTTTCTGAGCAAGAGAAATCGCAAAACATAGTAATTTCTTAATTGCCGTACAAAGCAATGCTTTTTTCCACTCCTGTCTTACTTTCTCTTGGAAACAATGACTTACATCAATCCTTTTACATAATTCTTGTTTCTGATGACATTTCTAACATTGTTCACAATTATCAACTTTCTAAGTCTTTTTGAGCAAGAGAAATCGCAAAACATTCTTTGATTGCCGTACAAAGCAATGCTTTTTTCCACTCCTGTCTTACTTTCTCTTGGAATCAATGACTTACATGAATCCTTTTACATAGTTCCTGGTTATGATGACATTTCCAACATTGTCCACAATTATCAACTTTCTAAGTCTTTCTAAGCAAGAAAAATCGCAAAACATAGTCATTTCTTAATTGCATAGAAATCAATGCTTTTTTCCACTCCTGTCTTACTTTCTCTTGGAAACAATGACTTATATCAATCCTTTTACATAATTCTTGTTTCTGATGACATTTCTAACATTGTCCACAATTATCAGCTTTCTAAGTCTTTCTGAGAAAGAGAAATCGCAAAACATAGTCATATCTTGTTTGCCGTACAAAGGAATGCTTTTTTCCACTCCTGTCTTACTTTCTCTTGGAAACAATGACATACTTTAATCCTTTTACATAATTCTTGTTTCTGATAACATTTCTAACATTGTCCACAATTATCAACTTTCTAAGTCTTTCTGAGCAAGAAAAATCGCAAAACATAGTCATTTCTTAATTGCCGTAGAAAACAATGCTTTTATCCACTCCTGTCTTACTTTCTCTTGGAAACAAAGACTTACATCAATCCTTTTACATAATTCTTGTTTCTGATGACATTTCTAACATTGTCCACAATTATCAACTTTCTAAGTCTTTTTTAGCAGGAGAAATCGCAACACATAGTCATTTTTCAATTGCCGTACAAAGCAATGCTTTTTTCCACTCCTGTCGTACTTTATCTTGGAAACAATGACTTACATGAATCCTTTTACATAATTCTTGTTTCTGATGACATTTCTAACATTGTCCACAATTATCAACTTTCTAAGTCTTTTTTAGCAGGAGAAATCGCAACACATAGTCATTTTTCAATTGCCGTACAATGCAATGCTTTTTTCCACTCCTGTCGTACTTTATCTTGGAAACAATGACTTACATGAATCCTTTTACATAATTCTTGTTTATGATGACATTTCTAACATTGTCCACAATTATCAACTTTCTAAGTCTTTCTGAGCAAGAGAAATCACAAAACATAGTCATTTCTTAATTGCCGTACAAAGCAATGCTTTTTTCCACTACTGTCTTACTTTCTCTTGGAAACAATGACGTACATTAATCCTTTTACATAATTCTTGTTTCTCATGACATTTCTAACATTGTCCACAATTATCAACTTTCTAAGTCTTTCTGAGCAAGAGAAATCGCAAAACATCGTCATTTCTTAATTGCCGTACAAAGCAATGCTTTTTTGCACTCCTGTCTTACTTTCTCTTGGAAACAATGACGTACATCAATCCTTTTACATAATTCTTGTTTCTGATGACATTTCTAACATTGTCCACAATTATCAACTTTCTAAGTTTTTCTGAGCAAGAGAAATCGCAAAACATAGTCATTTCTTAATTGCCGTAGAAAACAATGCTTTTTTCCACTCCTGTCTTACTTTCTCTTGGAAACAATGACTTAAATGAATCCTTTTACATAATTCTTGTTTATGATGACATTTCCAACATTTTCCAAAATTATCAACTTTCTAAGTCTTTCTGAGCAAGAGAAATCGCAAAACATAGTAATTTCTTAATTGCCGTACAAAGCAATGCTTTTTTCCACTCCTGTCTTACTTTCTCTTGGAAACAATGACTTACATCAATCCTTTTACATAATTCTTGTTTCTGATGACATTTCTAACATTGTTCACAATTATCAACTTTCTAAGTCTTTTTGAGCAAGAGAAATCGCAAAACATTCTTTGATTGCCGTACAAAGCAATGCTTTTTTCCACTCCTGTCTTACTTTCTCTTGGAATCAATGACTTACATGAATCCTTTTACATAGTTCCTGGTTATGATGACATTTCCAACATTGTCCACAATTATCAACTTTCTAAGTCTTTCTAAGCAAGAAAAATCGCAAAACATAGTCATTTCTTAATTGCATAGAAATCAATGCTTTTTTCCACTCCTGTCTTACTTTCTCTTGGAAACAATGACTTATATCAATCCTTTTACATAATTCTTGTTTCTGATGACATTTCTAACATTGTCCACAATTATCAGCTTTCTAAGTCTTTCTGAGAAAGAGAAATCGCAAAACATAGTCATATCTTGTTTGCCGTACAAAGGAATGCTTTTTTCCACTCCTGTCTTACTTTCTCTTGGAAACAATGACATACTTTAATCCTTTTACATAATTCTTGTTTCTGATAACATTTCTAACATTGTCCACAATTATCAACTTTCTAAGTCTTTCTGAGCAAGAAAAATCGCAAAACATAGTCATTTCTTAATTGCCGTAGAAAACAATGCTTTTATCCACTCCTGTCTTACTTTCTCTTGGAAACAAAGACTTACATCAATCCTTTTACATAATTCTTGTTTCTGATGACATTTCTAACATTGTCCACAATTATCAACTTTCTAAGTCTTTCTAAGCAAGAGAAATCGCAAAACATAGTCATTTCTTAATTGTCGTACAAAGCAATGCTTTTTTTCACTCCTGTCTTACTTTCTCTTTCTCACAATTATCAACTGTCTAAGTCTTTCTGACTAGGAGAAATCGCAAAACATAGTCATTTCCTAATTGCCGTAGAAAACAATGCTTTTTTCCACTCCTGTCTTACTTTCTCTTGGAAACAATGACTTAAATGAATCCTTTTACATAATTCTTGTTTATGATGACATTTCCAACATTGTCCACAATTATCATCTTTCTAAGTCTTTCTGAGCAAGAGAAATCGCGAAACATAGTCATTTCTTAATTGCCGTACAAAGCAATGCTTTTTTCCACTCCTGTCTTACTTTCTCTTTCTCACAATTATCAACTTTCTAAGTCTTTCTGACTAGGAGAAATCGCAAAACATAGTCATTTCTTAATTGCTGTACAAAGCAATGCTTTTTTCCACTCCTGTCTTACTTTCTCTTGGAAACAATGACGAACATCAATCCTTTAACATAATTCTTGTATCTGATGACATTTCTAACATTGTCAACAATTATCAACTTTCTAAGTCTTTCTGAGCAAGAGAAACCGCAAAACATAGTCATTTCTTAATTGCCGTAGAATACAATGTTTTTTTCAACTCCTGTCTTACTTTTTCTTGGAAACAATGACTTACATCAATTCTTTTACATAATTCTTGTTTCTGATGACATTTCTAACATTGTCCACAATTATCAACTTTCTAAGTCTATTTTAGGAGGAGAAATCGCAACACATAGTCATTTTTCAATTGCCGTACAAAGCAATGCTTTTTTCCACTCCTGTCGTACTTTATCTTGGAAACAATGACTTACATGAATCCTTTTACATAATTCTTGTTTATGATGACATTTCTAACATTGTCCACAATTATCAACTTTCTTAGTCTTTCTGAGCAAGAGAAATTGCAAAACATAGTCATTTCTTAATTGCCGTACAAAGCAATGCTTTTTTCCACTACTGTCTTACTTTCTCTTGGAAACAATGACATACATTAATCCTTTTACATAATTCTTGTTTCTCATGACATTTCTAACATTGTCCACAATTATCAACTTTCTAAGTCTTTCTGAGCAAGAGAAATCGCAAAACATAGTCATTTCTTAATTGCCGTACAAAGCAATGCTTTTTTGCACTCCTGTCTTACTTTCTCTTGGAAACAATGACATACATCAATCCTTTTACATAATTCTTGTTTCTGATGACATTTATAACATTGTCCACAATTATCAACTTTCTAAGTCTTTCTGAGCAAGAGAAATCGCAAAACATAGTCATTTCCTAATTGCCATACAAAGCAATGCTTTTTTCCACTCCTGTCTTACTTTCTCTTGGAAACAATGACTTAAATGAATCCTTTTACATAATTCTTGTTTATGTTGACATTTCTAACATTGTCCACAATTATCAACTTTCTAAGTCTTTCTGAGCAAGAGAAATTGCAAAACATAGTCATTTCTTAATTGCCGTAGAAAACAATGCTTTTTTCCACTCCTTTCTTACTTTCTCTTGGAAACAATAACTTACATCAATTCTTTTACATAATTCTTGTTTCTGATGACATTTCTAACATTGTCCACAATTATCAACTTTCTAAGTCTTTCTGAGCAAGAGAAATCGCAAAACATAGTCATTTCTTAATTGCCGTACAAAGCAATGCTTTTTTCCACTCCTAACTTACTTTCTCTTGGAAACAATGACGTACATCAATCCTTTTACATAATTCTTGTTTCCTATGACATTTTTAACATTGTCCACAATTATCAACTTTCTAAGTCTTTCTGAGCAATAGAAATCGCAAAACATAGTCATTTCTTAATTGCCGTACAAAGCAATCCTTTTTCCACTCCTGTCTTACTTTCTCTTAGAAACAATGACGTATTTGATGTCATAAAGATGTTAAACCTCACTAAGCAATTCTGTCACTGGTCAGTTTGCTTGACAGACATCTGACTTTAAGGTGCTAGCCAATGAAAACATGGTGACATGTAAATATGAAAGCACATTAGGACAAAATATGCAATGCCATAGACTCATAAGGAGATTTCTGCTGGGAATGTATTTAATTAATCCCAGAACACCTTTAAATCGAAGTATTAATACTACGTTGATGTACTTTTGAAATTAGAGAGCTACTTTTTACTAAAAGTACATCTCCCTTATATAATTAAGTATAATGCAGTCCAGCTCAAAAACTTAGTATAATTAAAGAAGTCTTATGCCATTGGGACATGAGAGCTGCTTATGTGAATTTCTATAGTATAGACATGTAAGTATTGGTTTTCTCTACCAGTGTCAGACAACTGTTATCAAACTTAGAATTCATGATGCATTAATCTGCCAATCAAGTGTGGAAGCTGGCTATGTGTATAGCCATAGTAAACACATATCATCATCATCCTCATCATCATTTATTTATATAGTGCCACTAATTCCACAGCGCTGTACAGAGAACTCATTCACTTCAGTCCCTGCCCCATTGGAGCTTACAGTCTAAATTCCCTAATATAGACACACACACTCACACCGACAGAGAGGGAGACATGTAGAAGGAAAAAATACAGAAATAGTGCAAAGCTTAGATCTCATATAAAACAATTTAATAGCTACTATATAGCTCAATAATACATAAAATAAGGAATGAGACTGCAAAATGATGTTATGTAAAAAAGACCAGAAGTGGCCATATTATTGATATAATCCTCTATTGGGGTGCCAATAATATGATGGAAAATACAGAGTCCAATAAAAAAATGTGTTCCAACACAGTATCCTGTAAAGATAAATTATCAGGTATTCCGATTGGTTATATTAATCGTCCACACAAAAAATCTGTACGGAGGTTTAAGAATCAATCAAAATTTTATCCCCTTCAATATAGGGGTCCATACATTGAGAGCTTTTACAAAAGCACCATGGAAGACTTCCAGAAAATATGTGAATCTACGTCCCACAAGTCGGGCAGAGACAATCTTACCCATGTGGAGAGATTGGCTCTAAACAAATTAACAAAAGATACATCTATCATCATCAAGCCCGCCGACAAGGGGGGACGGTGATCCAGAATACAACAGATTATCTTGAAGAAGCCAGAAGACAGCTCAATAATGAATTTTTCTATTCCAAGTTAATATTTGATCCTACATCTATCTATCAATCCAAGCTTCATGCTCTACTAGATGATGCCCTTATCTCGGGAATTATCTCCAAAGAGACTTTTTGGTTTTTGCTTTTGAAGCATCCTGTAGTACCCACGTACTACCATCTACCTAAAATCCATAAATCTCTTGTGTCACCTCCGGGGAGACCCATTATCTCTGGAGTGGGCTCCCTCACCAGTAACCTTTCTTTTTTCATTGATACTTATCTCCAACCATTCGTTGTGTCTTTGAGGTCTCATATCAAAGATACCACAAGTTTTTTGAAACTCATCCAAAACATGGTTTGGGAACCCACGTACCATTTTTTGACTTGTGATGTCGAAGCCCTTTATTCCAACATACCTCATGATAAGGACCTAGACGCCATCAAATACTTTTTGGATAAGCAGGAGACTAGGGACCAGTCATTGTCAGATTTCATACTTTCTTCTATCAAATTAATTTTAGAACATAATTATTTTCTTTTCGATTCTCAATATTATTTACAGATTCGGGGGATGGCCATGGGGACCAGGTTCGCCCCAAGTTACGCAAATCTTTATATGGGTCTTTTCGAAGATCAATACATATGGGATTCTGCATTTGGGGCGAACCTGGTCCTCTATGGCCGTTATATAGATGATCTCTTTTTTATTTGGAATGGAGATCTATCCACTATGTCATCATTTTTGTCTCATCTTAATTCAAACACTTTTGGTTTAAAGTTTACTACTAATTATCATCCATTTACTATTAATATTTTAGATGCAACATTAAAAATATCAGATAACAGGATAATATCTGAAAATTACTCGAAGGAAGTTGACACATTAAACTTTCTAAACTACAACAGTAGTCATCATAAGCCTTGGCGGGATAATATTCCCAGAGGCTAATTTCTACGGATTAAAAGAAATTGTTCGGGACCGGAGGACTATGATTTCCATTCACACAAGCTGTTTAAGGCTTTTCAAGATCAAGGATATCCAAATTCCATCTTAAACAAAGCTTTTTTAGAAGTTAGTGGGATTGATAGGTCCCATTTACTCACTCAGACCCCAAGACATATTAAGAATGATAAGTCTGTATCTTTTGTTACTCAGTTCAATTCAGCAGCAGGTGCCATTAAGCAAGTTATAAACAAAAATCTTTGCTTATTAGAACTAGATGAATTCATAGGTCAAGACATTAGGACTACTAATAACTTGGTGTTTAGGAGAGCTAAAAATCTTAAAGAGAAGCTTGCTCCCAGTTTCTTTAAAAATCCTACTGTGCCTGATTCCACACCCAAATCCGTTCAATTTGCAGATAGATGGTTAAGTAGACTAAATGGTTTTTACAAATGTGGTAAACTCAAATGCATTACCTGTGGTTTTGCAGATCATCAGACTAAAGAATTTATTTCCTTTACATCAGGGGAGAGATTCCCTATTAAGAAAGTTCTTGACTGCCAATTGGATTTTGTGATATATGTAGTGAATTGTGCCTGTGGTGTCCAATACGTTGGACGCACTATTAGATCATTAAATGTGCGTTTTATGGAGCACAGACGCAATATTTTAAATAAAGTAAAGACTCACAGTCTGGCATTGCATATTAACACCTGCCAGGGTGGAATCCTCTCAGGTCTCAAAGTCAGAGCCATTGAACAAGTGTTGAAAACCAAAAGAGCGGGAGACAGATACAATCTACTCTGTAAACGTGAGGCGTTTTGGATCTATAAGCTAAAAACTCTGTCCCCTCTCGGTCTGAATGAAAGTATTGAACTCAATAATCTATAACCCTGCATTAGCCAGATATGACTGATTTGTAGCCATATGTATATTTGTCTGAATACACTTTGTACATATTTATATAGTTTTAATCCAGTTAGAAAACACTTGATATTTATTTGTCAGTGAAAGTTCTTTTCTCTATAGAATGGCAACCTTTGTGTAAAATGTATTTTTATGCTTATATCACCATTATTTTATGTATTTGTTTGAGGTGGTCTACCTCTTAGGGGGGATGCTGTTACTCTTATGAGGCACTTGTACTGAATATAACTCTTATACTAGAGGAACACTGATTGTAACAATTGTCACATACTATACTAGATCTGTATTTAGGGATTATTCCTAAATGATGAATACCATCTATCCCGGTATTATAATGTACAAACTAATCTCTACACACCATCCACTTATTGTTTTTGGTGTCTCAAGAAAGGTGGAGCCTCAAAGTGGTTCTCGTTGATGCTATTAGAATTTTAGCCCACAGGTTTTTTGCCTTATACTCAATGTCCTATTAACAGAGAACTAAAATTGGATAAGTTTCAGTTGCACTCATAAATGTTTGCGATCTGGCTGATATTTATTACTCAAATGGACGTGTATGTGAATTATTGTTAAGTGCCCGTATTCAGCATTCTGTTAACAGAGAATGAGAATTGGACAAGTTTCTGTCATATTCTAAAATGCCTTATATCTGGCTGATGTTTACTGTGCAAATGGGCATTAATGTATATTACTGTTCTTCAGCATAATTTCAACTTTGAACTGACATCTTATATGAATATCTTTATGCTGATTGGTTATTTTGTATCATATGATTGGGGTAATACAAGACATTATGTCAACAAGACACAAGTTTCGATACCACAAGTTGGGAATATGTCTTATAGTTACTGTATTAATGTCAAAACAGGACTAAGTTAGGCATTGATTATCTATGCTGCAAGATTTTGTATAACTATATATGTTTTCAACTATGTCTAAGCCGATCATATTAAAGAGCTTGTCTGTGAGTAGATATCTTTATGAATGACCTCAGCCATTCTATACGATCACTATCATGCTGATTGACCATTCCATACCATGTGACCGGGGTATCTTAAGATCGTATTACAACAATCTACCGAGTCCGGACATTACATATTCAGAATTTGTTTTACAGTCTATTTGTCTCTGTTACAATATCCAGATAGTAATTGGCCAGATCTCTATTGACTATGATGCACAATTCTGCATAACTGTGTATGTTTCCAATTATATTTAAGCCGACTATATGATTGGGCGTGTTTATGAGTATATATCTTTATGAATGAATTCAGTCTTTGATTGGATTAACACTCTCTATGACGATTACAATGAGGATTGGTTGCCTTACATCACATGATCGGACAACAGAGTACTTAGCAACCCCCTAATGATTGACCATCTATACCTCTGATGAAACGGCGGTTTGAACGCCAAGAAACGCGTCAGGTCTTTTGAGCTGCATTTTTTAGATATTTACATCTTTTTGGACCAGTTTTTAACCCCGGGGTTTTGTTTTTATTACCGCTCCCTGGACTATTATATGGAACCAAGTGCCGGTGGATGTATTCCAGCGACTGAACATTGGAGCCGCACACAGGTTGGAACATTTTTTTATGTTTACCATTGAATAAATTGCTCCTATCTACACCTGTGATATAAATTCATATGGCCATGCACTAATAATTGTGCGGACTACCATATTAGCCAGATTGTTACATACCAGCCACTTGTAAACCACAGTACAAGTTTCCATCATTTCTGCACATTGTACATTTATTGTAATTATAAGTGGTTATGCACATCTTTTTTTTTTGTGTGGACGATTAATATAACCAATTGGAATACCTGATAATTTATCTTTACATAATACTGTGTCGGAACACATTTTTTATTAGACTCTGTATTTTCCATCATATTATTGGCACCCCAATCGAGGATTATATCAATAATATTGCCACTTCTGGTCTTTTTTATATAACATCATTTTGCAGTCTCATTCCTTATTTTATGTATTATTGAGCTATACAGTAGCTATTAAATTGTTTTATATGAGATCTAAGCTTTGCGCTATTTCTGTATTTTTTCAGTGCTTAAGGTTGACTAGCGCCCGCTTATTGTGTTGTTTGTTTTTCTCCTTCCTACACAGTACAGCAGCCAGCGCTTCCTCCATCTTCCCTATACAATACAGCAGCCAGTGTTTCTTCCTTACACAGTAAAGCAGCCAGCACTCCTTCCCTCCTCCTTACACAGTACAGCAGCCATTGCTCCTACGCCCCTCCCTATACAGTACAGCAACCAGCGTTCCTTCACTTCTCCCTACACAGTACAGCAACCAGCGTTCCTTCCCTTCTCCCTACACAGCACAGCAGCCAGTGCTCCTACACAGTACAGCAGCTAGCGTCACGCATCCATTACACAGTACAACAGCCAGTGTCACGCATCCATTACACAGTACAACAGCCAGTGTCACGCATCCAATACACAGTACAACAGCCAGTGTCACGCATCCAATACACAGTACAACAGCCAGTGTCACGCATCCATTACACAGTACAGCAGTGCTCCTTCTCCCCTCCCTACAGTACAGCAGGCAGCGCTCCTTCTCCCTACACAGTACAGCAGCCAGCGCTTCTTCCCTTCTCCATACACAGTACAGTAGCCAGAGCTGCTTCTTCCCTACACACTACAGCACTCCTCAAAAGGCACCTCCCTACACAGTACAAAATACAGTGTAACGCAACCATTACACAGTACAGCAGTCAGTACACCTTCCCTCTTTCCCTACACAGTACAGCAGTCAGTGCCCCCCCTCCCTACAGTACAGGGGCCAGCATCACGCACCCCCTATTCAGTAAAGCAGCCAGCATCACGCACCCCCTATATTGTACAGCAGCCAGGGTCGCGCACCCCCTACACAGTACAGCAGCCAGCGATCCTTCCCTTTTCCCTACACAGTACAGCATCCGGTGCCCCCCTCCCTACAGTACAGGGGCCAGCATCACGCACCCCCTATACAGTACAGCAGCCAGGGTCGCGCTCCCCCTACACAGTACAGCAGCCAGTGATCCTTCCCTACACAGTACAGCAGCCAGTGATCCTTCCCTCTTCCCTACACAGTACAGCAGCCAGTGATCCTTCCCTCTTCCCTACACTGTACAGCAGCCAGTGATCCTTCCCCTCTTCCCTACACTGTACAGCAGCCAGTGATCCTTCCCTCTTCCCTACACTGTACAGCAGCCAGCGTCCATTCCCTTCACCCTACAAAGTACAACAACCAGCTCTTCTTCCCTACACAATACAGCAGCCAGTGTCACGCATCTCTCTAAACAGAACAGCCAGCCTCACGCACCCCTTCCCTACAAAGCACAGCAGCCAGAGTCATGGATCCCCTACACAGTACAGCAGCATGTGCCCTTCCCCCAATATAGTACTGCAGCCAGCGTCACACACCTCCTACACAGTACAGCAGCCAGTGACCCTCCCCCACCCACCCCCCTACGCAGAATAGCACCAAGTGCCACCCTACCCTCTACACAGTATAGCAGATAGTTTGGATTAAGTAAACCTATTAAGCAACATTACATGAAAGAAGGAAAAAGCCCTAAAATGATATATAACTACATTTGTATGTTTTTGTTACTAATTAAAAGAACTGCACTGGGTAAATAAATGTTTTTAGTGCTTGTATTCCTCTGATGGCATGCAATCAAAACAAACATCTCAGTAACAGTAAAGTATCTTTATTTTTAGAATTGGGATTTTATATCAAAATTAGAACATCATAAATAAAACAATATACAGCATGCGTATGCACATTAATGAATAACAAACAAGTTTGTAGATTGAGGCTCCATACATGATAGCCCTTCTGAGGCCTGGTGTTGGGTGGCAAGCTGGAGAATTTATGTATGGAAAACTTGTCCTGAGAAAGAACTCAGGAGCTGGTCTACTTTAAAAATAGGTCTGAACTAGCTAGGATAAAATGTTTGAATTTTTTTTTAATTTAATTTAATGGGGGAAGTCCGCAATTGAAAAATTGAATATACCTTAGCTAAAAGAAATAAAAGCTAATCATACTCTGTTGGGGACAGTTCAATTGGCCACATTACTGCTGATAGTAACAAGGCCTGCACACTATTACCATTACTACGGTAATCGTGTGCATTATTTGCCTTAGTACGGTAATAGTACGCATTATTACTGTTAGCACGATTATGTTTTATGCTGACCCGGAAGCAGAAACCCAGGTTAAAATGACTGTATTAACTGTAATAAAGTGCAGACTTCGATACTTTCAGCAGTAACGTGGCCAATTGAATTCTCCCGTGTATTTTGTTCTTGGAAGTCAACACAATCACAAATAACTATTTAACTCATATTATAAAACTTTGTTTTCTTTGAGCATATTACACCAAACACACAATCTGGGGCATATTCAATTGTCCGCGTTGTACTTGGAAAAGTAACGCGGCATGCGCACTATTACGTACGGTAATAGTGTGCGTAATTACTGTTATTATCCGACTTAGAATTACCATAATAACGGTAATAGTTTTAACGCCAATGTACTTTTGCAAGTAACACGGACAATTGAATATGCCCCACAATCTCCATCTTCCAATATTTGAAACCCAAAGAGGTAATTGGTCTACAAGTATTAAAAAGCAATAATGTGCAAGAACAAATTCTTCTCAGTTTCCAGTAATGACCCCATATTTTTACTTGTAGCATAGTTTCTTGTAGACCCTAAAATAAAAACACATTGAAAGTAGAAGTTAGAAAAGGAATACATAAAAGAAAACAACAAATAAAAAAAAAATCAGTATGAGATGATAAAAAAATTTAAAATTTATAATAAAATATATTTCTTCCACACAATGCTGTCAGTTAAAAGAGGAGGTTATTATTTGAATGTGAAACACCCTGCTGTCTTCAGATCATGAAATCTCTTTTGGGCAGTTCACTGCAAAATACAGGGATGAGAACACCCAATAATGACTGGGCATGCTGCATTCTTAACTGTTTAAATATCCAAGTGAAACTCATGAAAACAGTACAGCAAGTTAAAGTTAAGTGATTGATCTTTCAAAACTAGATGACTTTATTGGTTCTGGGATACCAGTAAGATCACAAGGAATTTAACTAACAAGGCAGCACACACACTTATTAATTTCAGCCAAACTCACCGGAGCAAGCAATGCAAATGGGTCACATAAAAGTAATGTGGCTGTTCATGTTTTCAAATTTTTATTACTACATACAGTAAAAAAAAAAATTAAAAAAAAATCTAGTAATCAACAAAAGGTTAAGCATGTTTGCATTATTATATATAGGATTGTTCACTGTACTTGGAGGTGGTTCTTTGGGGCACTTGTGGAGAGTTGCACATAGTTGCACATTCGCAGTTAACCCTTTGAGGTGATGACCATTTCAATAAAAAATAAATAAATGAATAAACAATTGTAAATTTGAAAAGTAAAACATGGCTAGATTTGGTTTATATACAAACAAGTTGGGTGTTGCAGTATTACTCATTAAGGGTCCTATAGAGTTGTTGGACCCGAAGGGTTTTTTTTGAGCAAAATATGCATTTCGGTCCTGCGCTTGGGCAACAAAATTAGAGCAAGTCCCTATAAACTCAGGCGCATCTTACAATTACTACCTTGTACAGAGAGGCAGAAACAAGAAGGGAAGGGGTGGGCAAGTGTAGAACAAGTACAGTTAAGACATGTTCACGTACTTGCTGCCTATATAGAGGTTGAGGCATGTCTGTTCCCTAGTACAAAATACGTGCTAATGATCATCATGCTCTCATCACTACTAACCAAAACAGAGTGAATTTCCTACACTCTCACCATTTAAAGCAAAGCCAGTCTATATTGATTAGTGTGAAAGGTTCATCCTTTATAGGAGGGACCCCACACTTTTTAAATTATTTATTAAAAAAAACACATCATAATGTGCCAACATCAAGTTGATGAGGCTGATTGGTGCCTCACTACCGCATAATACAAAGTGTAACATATGCTTTAAGTGTATCTTCCTCCATCATCTGTATTGTAAGTAGGATGCAGAGTCCCACGTATCTGAAGATAAGTGCAAGTCAGCATACCTTTGTAATTGCTAGGTTTTTGGAAGCATTTTGCACCTGTGTTTATGATGTAAAACTTGTTCAAGGCAGAAAAGGAAAAAAATCTTGAGCTGAGCTCCTTCTAAGTAATAGGTGTAGGTGTATAAGTGATTACAGCTGTAGCAAAGGAACAATGCAAAGTTCTATTAGAAAATTAATGAATGTAAGCCAACAACGTAGAGCACTCAATTTCAACCTATGGCAGAAATGTCACAAGAACCAGCTCATTTGTGTGAGAGTATTCATTAGGATAAAATTGTCAAATGTATTCAACCCTACATGTGGCCCAAAGAGAATCGAGATATTATAAGTGCAATATAGAAGAAAAAAAAGAAGAAAAAAAAAAGAGAAATTAATCCCTAATCCGTACTTTAAATGGGTTTTAGAAAGGGAAGAAAATGTCTTAATTGTAACACACAGCTGTACCAACAAATCCTTATTTTACAATGTAAAACACCGATGTAGCATTGTGAGAATGAGAAATCAATTTTAAGTAGCACAGTGTTGGAAATTAAGATCTTATTTCCAAAGAAGCCCACATAATGACAGACCAAAACCTCTGAATTGTAAAACCTTGTTCTCAAATCTGTTTCTTGTCATGTCCATTTCGTAAGTAGCCTATCCCCTATGCATAATTTGAGTGTACCCAGGCTGGCTACCTGCCCCCCTTTAACTCTCTGTCTCACATCCATCTCTTGTCTCATCAGATTCATTAGTAATTAGATCCTTATGTACCTTCATGCATAACTTCAATGCACCCAAGATGGCTGTCTCCCCTCGGCACCTAATGTACCCTTCTACTTTAAATGTTTTGCATCATGTATTCTTTATATTTTGATTGTAAGGTGCTTTGAGAAAGTGCTATATAAAAATATTATTATTCACTTCTGTTTTCCTTTTATTCTTTCACACTCCACAATGGCTTCCTATGGCCAAATGCACATCACAAAAACAGTTTACTTACTGGATGAAACAGGACTATGAGGCAACATTCGACTTGGAAGAGCTGACGCAACAGCCTGAAAAGTAATTGTTGATAAGCATGTTAAAAATCAGAGTAACATAGTTACAATTAGGATACATCAAACTAGGAGTATTAAACTTTGAATATAAATATTCCTTTTCAAATAAGAATGGAGACCAGCATTACATGTGAAAGAAGCTTATTTTTTTTACATTTAAAATACAATGCAAAACAGTTCCATTGTGCCATCCATAGCAGCAAGTCAAAAAGAGTAAATTAGCAACATGATTGCAATGTACTCATCTTGAAAAGGCACTACAGGAACCTGGCTCATAATTCTGTATATCACAGAATACTCAACTGCCGTTTCGGTGCTCACGAGGAACCTTTTTCATTGGTTTCAGATTGTAATGAAATTTGGTATAACAAATGCTGCAATGGGTATAAGGAAAATCCCCAAATTTTAGGCTGACATGTACACTGCTTTTGAAGTTATATGCCTTTAGAGCTGCAATTTTTTAATGAAAAATTAGATTTTAACGCTCTTTCTTTTTAAAACAAAATTGCATTTGTATCTCACCTAAATGAGCTAGAGAGCTGGGACAGGTTTTATTTTAAAAATATTTTAATTGGCTTTTATATGTAACAGCTGTATGTTTCAATAAAAATGTAAAATTTTCAAAATCAAAATTTTGATTTTCTCAAAAAGCCATATTTTTTAATTTTTGAAAAAGATCTCAAAAATTGTTCATACTGTTAATAAATCCCCAAAGTTTTATTTTGGGATCGTCTGCTACAAGAGCTTTCATTTTTGAGTTATTCCTGAAAACTGTATTTATTGAGGCACTATAACTGAGAAAATCAGGAATACAGTTCACTTCATTAGAGGAATGCACGTTTTTCTTCAGGTGTGTTTGGGGACAGGATTCTACAGACAGCGCCTGTTTCCACTTCTGCACAGGTGTACAAACTTAAGTGGAAAGATACTCCATGTAGGAAGACACTTCACTTTGTGTTGTGGGCTAACTCCAGGAGCAAAATTGAATGATGAACATGGCACCTTTGTAGGCTGGAATCATGCACACCGCATAATCAAAGGGCATCATGAATCGGCAGTGTGAACTCGGGAATGTTACAAAAACAGTTCCCTGTTTAGGTGCAGGATACTGTAAATCACTTCAGAAGCACAGCAGCCTAATGTCGGTCAGTAAGATAGATCCTGAGCTCATTAACAAAACACTGAAAACCATCCATCCAAGTTTTATTGTATGGATTGCTACTTAGTTAGTGATAGTGTTCCCAAAACCAGCACTTTTGTAGACCCTGGTGAAAGCAAGAAAGAAAATAAGAGAATTTGTGCAGCTTGTGATAAAGCCATTATAACATAATCTGAAAGAGTGTTTTGTGCTATATGCAATTCTCAAAACAAAAAGGCCAGTCACCTAAGAAATTTAAAGAGCCGATTGCATGGATGAAGGAATAACCAATGAGGATTCGTATACAATGCAAGGAGTTAAAAGGACCAAATCTCTAGCAAGTGTAGATACGGATGACAGATATTCCCAGAGTGGGATTGCTCCAGGGGATAAGGAAACATTCTTCCAATGATGAATCAGAAGAAATTAAAGAAACAACCAGGGGAGGAAGGGAGAGAGAGAGGTCAATATTGACATTTAGGTAAAAAGTTTTGAATTCATATGTGAGGCTGGTTACGGCCTTTGGCAGTTGATGTTCAGTCACAAAATTGTGTAATCTTCCAGTTGAATGCAGTGTTCTTCTCTAGAGAAATATTAAATACCATGATGCACAAATTATTAGGTGGGAAATCAACAGATTGCCACAAGACTGTAGAGTCAGAAATAAGTTCCTCCTTAACTGTAGGTTCCTGGGATGTCATGATTTCAGTGAAGGCCCTTGGCGAAACCTAAAGGAAGAGCCTGAATTGGTAATGTTCCGATTGTAGTAGATGGGCTCCCAACACAGCGCATCCTGGTGGGTAGAACGTCTCTCATGCGGATTGCTTGTCGGCAGCATTGGCTGCTGGATGGCTAACAGACCATGCCCGGCGTCCACACTGCAAACCACCCGTGGGGGTGGACAACTATCCTCTGGAGTGATGATTCCTTGATCTGCCGAAGAAAAGAAAGGAGCGAAACCTAGACACCTTAGGCTTTGGAACGTTAATAGGAAGGAAAGCACTTTTTCCTCCTGTTGCTTGACAGTTAATGTTATGAAGATCTGGCCCAAAAAGAGCATTCCCAAAAAATAGAAGGGACTCAAGAGTCATCTTAGATTCCACATCAGTTTCCCAGGACTTAAACCAGATAGTCTGATGGTCTGTAACCCAATCAGTCCCATATCTAGTCCTCTGAATCTGTTCCACCAAAGGATGCAATTCAGATCTGGGCTTGCCAGCTAACAAACACTCTGAAAGCTGCTGAGACCAGTGTTCCACAGTCTATATCACCTAAGCTGTTGCCAAGAAAAGGGGCTTAAGGACATCCTCAACTTATGGTCCACAGCACCCTTAAGCATGGCTGCATTGGGCATAGGGATGTGCGGTTGTCTAAGACAACTACCAACACATGCGCCTACCTTGGGAGGCGCTTCCTATTTACCAATAACCTCAAGGGGAAGAGGATAACAGGATTGCAGTCTACGGGACACCTGGAACTTCCAATTTGCCAAGTTCCAGGCCTCACACAACTTTTCTTGCTGGGAGGAAGAGGGAAAAGAAAGAGCTTTTGACCTCCATTTAAACAGAAAAGGCTCTACGGTCTCTGGAATGTCTAACATGACATACAGTCATTATCCTCTTTTGTGGAACTTCATCCGCAAAGGAGGAGTTCTCCATGGCTGATCAAATGAGCACCTCGCACCCTCCTCCTGGGAAGAAGAGTCATAATTTGACTCATTCCCAGCCTGAGGCACCGATATCCTCCTGTACTTACGCAAGGAAGATGGCAAAGTGAATTCCAACATCCTCTCTAAAGGGTAGGAAACGAAAACAGTCACTGTACCGAAGTCTATAGACCTCTGACTAAAGCAGGTTCCTCTGAGTCTGCCCACACGAGACCTGCAGGACCTTGGCCTGACTCCCAGAAGAGCCAGAGGGAACCTGGGAAGAACTGCCCCTGATTGAGAACGGATTCGCTGAGAAATCTCAGCCATAGAGGTGGCTAGTGACCTAGCCTAGGCAGAATCTCTCATGTCTGAATCAGGACCAAAACCCCCAGGTACACAAGGCAACCAAAACACAGACTGGTAGGCTGCACACAAAGCACCTGCACCTGGCTGTCCAGGAGGCAATTCAGCATTGCCAGGCGCCAACTCTTGGGGGGACATCGTCATAGCTATGGAAGATCTCCCCCTAGCTGCCTCAAATAGAAGAAAAACACAATAAAAGACAGAAACAACATACAATCAAGGAAAGGAAATGAGCTTGCAATACAGCCCCAGAACCCAATAACTCTGAGGGATTTACCCATTCAGAAAACAGACCTCCACAACTTGGCGGCCAGATGTCAGAACTTAGAACAAGAGTCCTGGAGCTCCAAGATGGCTGCTATTCAGGTGTCTGCAGACATGAAGCAAGAGACCACCGGGGAGGATGTGCAGGGGAAGGGCTCATCCCCAGGGACCAGTACTGGATTGGAAGTGATCCTGAAGTACCCCTCCATCAAGCCAGTATCTAGCAGGGCCTTACACTACAGAAGTAACCCCTACCTGACCCAGCTAAGAGAGAGACAGCCGTCCTCGGTGGCCAAAGGCAGCTACCTAAGTATCCCTCTTCCAGCACTGTGCTGGGAGAGGTTTATACTCCCCATCTGCTGCTCCTCCTTTACGCAGTGAGGCGATAGCTGTTCTCCTACAGCCGCTGCCTAAGAATGCCAGGTACACTTGTTGCCTAAGAATGCCAGGTACACTTGCGATGATTATGGCCGGCTTTGCTGGACGTGTCCTCAAAACACATAGAAACTGAAAACACAAAGGAAAGGGAGTGTTTTTGTTTGACCTATCTCTAGCTAAAGAAGACAGAAGCAAAGCCATATACCTTCAGGATAAACAATTCTTGATAAGAAAATTAACATTTATTTACCTGAATGAGTTAGTCCTAAACCAAGAAAACTGCTGAATGAGACCCACTAGACAAAACCTATTCATTTGAATAGGAAAGGATCTTTATATCTACTGTAAGAAAAAACACAGCAAAAGAAGTGCTAATGTGACTCCACTCAGAGGCAATTTACATTGCTACTGACTATAAAACCACTGACATCTATTTTGTTAGCAGAAATGAGATAGAAATAGGACCTTGTGCTAGATGACCTAAAGTTACCTGTAGAGAAGAGGCAAAAGCTTTACTAAAATGTCAGAAACAATGAGGTACACCTAAGGTACATTTTAGCAATCTAGCATCTAACCAAATACTGTTTGAAAATTTCCCTGGATCTACCAAATTATGCCTTAAGAAGGCAAAAAGACAACTTTCAAACTCTAGAATGTTCACTGTCAAAATCACTTTGACAAAACGATATAGTACACATTATTATTTTGGATGCCTCCACAAAATCTTCTTGAGCTAACTAGACAGCTAAAAAAAAAAAGACTGGACATTTTTATAAGCAAACTGCTTATAAAAATATTGTCCTACAACTGGGAACCAGGAAAATGAGAAAAGCACTCTGATTGGTAAATTATATATTTTTAGTGGATCAATGTCCTCTGGATATAGCCTCTGAAGATGACATATGACTATAGGTCACAAGTTGACAAGAAGATGCCTTTCTATCAACTGGTAGGCTGATAAAGTCCACAATGCAAACTGCCACAAAACGAAAGTTATTAGAATGACGTAGTCACAATTAAGGTTACCAACTGAAGAAATAGCATATGGAATTATTCTATGGTATGCAGTGAGACAAGCTGGATACACATTTTCATATACAGAAATTTCATATACAGCAAATGCTTGGATAACCATTTGCTGTATATGAAATTGAAACAGATATGCCAAATTACTATATTTAGATTGTTCAAAAGCAACAACGTATTTTTGCACTATGACTGAACTGGTACATGTCCAGATTATCTATTATACATATATTCACACATACAGAAAATGTTGAACTGCTTAGAGAAATCTTAACCAAAGACAAGAAGGAATTACTTATCGTATGAGGCAATGGAGAACAGCTGGTGTCTTTTGAGAACAGAGAATTATTGGATGCTACATTAAATGTTGAATTTGAGGTGCTTATTATAAAGGTTTCAGATGCCCTCTTCTTCCTTTTTAAGATTGAGAGTGAAATATCATCACTTGCTGGTCTTTTGACTCTCAGAGATCCTGGTGAGTTAACCAGAGAAGATACAGTTTCTGACAAATGAGATTCAGGTTTACTGGAACCATCCTGGACTAGCTTTCTGTATAAACTTTCAAAATCCTAATTTTTTTTAAAATGTCCTTTTCCAGGGCTGTGTGCTACAGGCAATGTAGAAAAGAAGTTTCTTCTGGTTAGAGTGCATGTCCTTTTAGGAACCCACTCAATGCGTTCTTTGCAATATAAAGATTTCACTTCTTCAATTTTAATTGGGTTTTTGACAGTTAAAGTCTTGTCTAAGGTTATGGTCTGATTGCTCAGGCTGCAAGTTGATTTAAAATTGTTTTCATGAGGGCTGTGTAATACAGGTGATACAGAAAAGCAGCATCCTCCTTTTTCAGTGTCTATCATTTTTAGAATTTGCTTAGTATATTCTCTGCAGGAAGACATTTTCTCACCAGTTTTCTTTTGCTGTTGGCTGGCAAATGTCTTACCTGAGCATACGGCCATATTGTCCCCATTGTACGTACAGGTCTTGTCTAGGCTCATACTATTACCCTCATTCAAAACCCACGTCTTGTCCAAGCTAAAAGTTGTATTATTCTCTTTGCTTAAAAAGGGTCTTTACTGGGCTTATACCTGTACTATTCTCATTAAGCATGAAAGGCTTATTTAAGCTAACAGTCCTATTATTCACATTGTCAACTAAGGACTTCCCAGGATTTAAAATCCTATTACCTTTGCTGTTACATATGAATGTTTTATCTATAGCAGGAGAAGCTGTATGCAAGGGTAGAGAGCTTTGTAACAAAGTTGGCTTTGAAAATAAACATGGTTTGTCAATTTCCCTACACTTTAAAAAAACGGATTTGTTTGAATCATTATTCTGCCAAAAAGTGCTGTCATATGCCTGAGAATTAGTTATAGTTGCTTCTTTGCTAGGTGCAGGGCATAGCATAGACTTTGAAGACACAGACCTGGAAAACGTTCCTTTTCTCATTTTTATGCCCAATATCTTTTTATTTTTATACCAAGTATGACGTCTATAGTATCTGACAATATTGTCAGCTGCCTGTTTTTTCCAAGCCAGATTCCACAGCATGCTGAGGCACTCTAACATGTTTGGATAAACATCAGCAAGACTTTTATTCTGCGGGTCAGAAAAAATGATTTCTTCGAGATGTAAAGGAGCAATGCTATCCACATGACAGACATTTTTGGTAAACTCCCCAGAATCTTTAAGAGCGCAATGCTTATTGGATTTGGGTGAGGTTTCTAAGAAAGATGAAACAAGAAAGGTCTTGTTATCAATACTGGAGTCAACGTAACTCTTAAGTCCTTTGCTGTCTGGAAGTGAAAAACAAACAAACAAAAAAAATGATAACATTAAAAATAACTAATATAAATAGTATGTGGCATTCTTATACAACTCTGATTCAAATACGGGGCATATTCAATGAAGACAGCACATTGCGACTACACATTTAAAGTGTCAACATTTTCAACACCTGCAACACTGCGGATTTCCCTTTGCAACTTCCCTTGCGAACTGAAATCCACAGTGCTGTGGTAACATGTTGACACGAGCCGCAATGTGCCGGCTTAAATGAATATGCCCCATGAATTGTTAACTTAAAACATTAAGAAAATACTACACATGCATATATTAATAGGTTTAAAATGTAAAACAATCAATCGTTCACGGAAAAATAATCTATAAAATGGTTTTATTTCTCTTCCTCCTCCACATTCCTCTGTGAATTATAAACAATAAACCAGTTCAACTGCCATTAACAAGCGATAAAAGTCACTTCAGAGTTAAAAAACCACCGGACAGCAAGAGATGTGGGGCTGGTCGATAAGTGGTTAAAGAAAGAAACATTGACAGGATTGAGCTATATAGTGATGACTGACTGATATTGGACGGTAAAAAAACAATCGAGTGGAAAAGGTACAGACCAAAGTGATCCAATGATATCTTAAGTAGTGAGGGTGATCAGATTTGATGAAAACAGTAAGGAACCTAAATGAATGGAATACTTGCAGTAACTACTGGTTGAGGTTTAGGGAAAGGAATAATTTTGGTTCAAATGTTTGAAAAATAAATAAATAAAATCAACACAGTTAGGAACAGTGGAAATATGTGTGGCTGTTAAAAGAATAGCATACATCAGTATGGTGAGTGGCATATGGAGAGAGCTAAACAAAGACCAATGTGAGCTAAATATTGTAGTTTGAGGAAGAGATAAGCCAGTAGTAAGGAGGAATATGCAGTAAAACAGATGCAAGGTTATACCCGATTTATTAACAGTGAGTACAAATGATTGGATTGAAAAATAAGATTTTTACTCACCGTAAAATCCATTTCTCTGACTCCATTGGGGGACACTGCGAGAAATTGGGGTATAGTAGTGTGTCCAGGAGTCTTTGTCACTTTATGTACTAGTAGAACTTTGTTCTCCTCCCCTACTATGCCCCTCCTCTCCTGTGGATTCCTCAGTTTTGACTAACCAAGCGTGCGAGGAAAGGAGGTGACACCACCTGGAAGGTCTTAAGTTATAGAAACCTATGACAATACTTTTCACACACAGAACTATATACAGAGCAAGGGAGGGTGCGCAGTGTCCCCCAATGGAGTCAGAGAAATGGATTTTACGGTGAGTAAAAATCTTAATTTCTCTTTCCTGCCATTGGGGGACACTGTGAGACATTGGGGATATACCAAAGCTTCCTCAAGGGAGGGATTGCTCTGGACCAGCTGCGCGTATAACCCTACGGCCAAAGCTTGCATTGGCCGATGCAAAGCCTTGTAATCTGTTAAACTTGGTGAAGGTGTGGACGGAAGACCATGTCGCCACTCTACACAGCAGCTCCGCCGACACCCCGTGTCTGGCTGCCCAAGAGGCGCCTACTGCTCTGGTCGAATGTGCCTTTAACTTTTTAGGGACGGGCTGCAAGGCTAAAATGTAGGCCTCCCAAATTGTGGAAGTAATCCAGCAGGCAATTGATTGCTTTGAGGCTGGCCACCCCCTCTTCTGGGCTTCATAGAGAAAAAATAGATCTCTGGTCTTCCTAAGTGGGGCCGTGCAATCTATATAGCACTGAAGTGCCCGGAATACGTCCAGTAATTGTAAAGCCTCTTCCTGGGAGTCTCTGTTGGATCAGAACACCAGAACAACAATCTCTTGATTTAGGTGGAATCTGGATACTACCTTTGGGCTGAAAGAGGGCTTTGTGCGAAGTACCGCCCTGTCGGTGTGGAAGATGAGGAAAGGGGGGTCACAGCGAAGCGCCCCTAGTTCCGAGACTCTATGAGCTGACGCTAGAGCCAAGAGGAATGCTGTCTTCCAAGTAAGGTGCCTTAAGGCTGCCGAATGTAAAGGTTCGAATGGGGGTTTTGTGAGGGCCCCAAGGACCAGATTGAGGTCCCAGGACTCTACTGGGTGACAGAATAAGGGTTGAATATGTAAAACCCCCTGTAGAAATGTCTTATTGTCTGTGTAATCTGCTATCGTTCTTTGGAAGTACACGGAAAGAGCAGATACCTGTACCTTGAGCGACCCTAGGCGGAGTCCCTTTACTAGGCCATCCTGTAAGAAGTCTAGTAAGCGGGGCAGGTTAAATCTGGAAGTGTGGAGTCCCTTAGACTCGCACCACAGGATATATGTCTTACAAACCCTGTAGTATATAGAAGATGATGAAGGTTTTCTGGCCCTGATCATGGTTGCCATTACCTGCTGTAAGAACCCCCTCACCTTGAGTATTAGAGTCTCAGTAGCCACGCCGTCAAAGCTAGCCGATCCAAACCTTGGTAGAGGAAAGGCCCCTGAATTAGTAGATCTGTTCGCATGGGAAGGCTGAACGGAGGGGCTGCTGCCAGCCCCAGAAGGTCTGAGAACCACGCTCAGCGTGGCCAATACGGGGCTATTAGGATAGCGGGGACTCGCTCTCTTTTTAACTTCTTTAGAACCCGAGCCAGAATGGGGATCGGGGGAAATACGTACACCATCCGAAACTTCCATGGGGTAGTCATGACATCTGTGAACTCCGCTCCTGGGTCTCGCGTCTTTGACCCGTACCGCGTGACCCGATGGTTCAGTCTGGATGCCATCAGGTCGATCTCTGGTTTGCCCCAGCGATCCACCAGAAGTGAGTATACCTGCCTGTTTAGGGCCCATTCCCCTGGGTGGAGGGTCTGCCTGCTGAGGAAGTCGGCCTCCCAATTCTGTACCCCTGGTATGAAGATGGCTGAAATCTTGGGAACATGAAGTTCTGCCCATGTCATTATCCGCTCCGCTTCTCGCATGGCCGCTGTGCTGCGAGTGCCGCCCTGGTGATTTATGTAGGCTACCGTGTTGGCATTGTCTGATTGTATCTGTAGGGGCTTTCCTGTTAGGAATTTCTGGGCTCCTGTCAGTGTATTGTATACTGCACTGAGCTCCAGAATGTTTATCGGTAGCCTGGTCTCCGGAGGGTACCAGCGACCCTGCAGTCTCAGGTGTCCTGTTACGCTGGCCCCAACCTGACAGACTTACGTCCGTTGTGACGAGGGTCCAAGACCAGGTCTGTAGCGATTGGCCCTTTTCCAGGTTGGTCCTGGATGTCCACCAGGCAAGGGATAGTATTATGCGTGTGGACAGATGAATGATCTGCCTCTCTAAATTGCTCTGAGATCCCGTTCACTTGTGCAGGATCTCTGTCTGAAGAGGACGGGAGTGAAATTGCGTGAATGGGACTGCTTCGAATACCGACACCATTGTCCCCAGAAGCTTCATGCAACTGAGGATTCTGGCTTTCCTGCGCAGAGCTAAGGCTTTGTCCTGTGGAAGATATGTGTTCTCTGGGTCCGAGTGTCGAATATTAGGCCCAGAAAACGCATCTGTTGCGCTGGCACTAGCGACGACTTTGGTATGTTCAATGCCCAACCGTGACTCTAAAGGAATAGCATTGTGGTCTCTATTTGCTGTGATAGGATGGCTGCTGACGGGGCCTTCAAGAGGAGGTCGTCGAGATAGGGAATTATTGTTATTCCCCTCTGGCGCAAGAGTCCCGCCATGGTCGCCATGATCTTGGTAAATACCCTGGGTGCCGTTGCTAGGCTGAAGGGGAGGGCTCTGAACTGAAAATGTGCCTTTCTTATGGCAAAGCGTAGTAGGCACTGGTGTCCCTTCCATATAGGGACATGCAAGTAGGCATCCTTGATATCTATGGATGCTAGGTATTCCCTTTGTTCTATACTTGCTATTAATGAACGCAAGGATTCCATACGAAACTTCTGAATCTTTAGTTGCTTGTTTAGCAACTAGAGATTTAGAATGGGCCTGAATGTAGCATCTGGCTTTGGCACGAAGAAAAGGTTTGAGTAAAACCATCGACCCCTCTCCAGGGAAGGAACGTGTACTATAACCTGTGCTGCCAGCATTCTCTGAACGGCCTCTTAAAGCGCTTTCCGGGGAGGGGGGTGACGAAGAATCTTTGTCTGGGGGACTGTGCTAGGTCTATGACGTAGCCTCTGGACACTATTCCTCGAATCCAAAGATCCGCTGTGGATGCCCACCACTGATCTCTGAAACAAAGGAGTCGTGCCCCTACCTCTGTATCCACCAGAGGAGCCCTGTCAAGCAGAGTTTTTGTCCGCTGGGCGCGAGGTTCCTCTCCTAGAGGCGCCCCTGCCCCCTCTGCCTCTGTTAAATGTTCCTCTAGGGGCTGTGAAATGGCCTCTTGGTGGGGGCCCTCCGCCACAGGCAAAGTTTCGAAAGGACCGAAATCTACCCTGCCGTGGTCTATTTTTTACCGTCGGAAGGGCTGTGCTCTTTCCCCCAGTGGTTTCGTGAATAACTCTCTCGAGCTCTGAGCCGAAGAGCGTTACGCCGTCGAAGGGTAACTTCTCTAATGCTCTCTTGGAATCGGCATCTGCAGCCCATGAGTGTAGCCATAGGCTACGGCGAGCTGCTACAACCAGTGCCGAGGATCTGGCATTAACAGATAGAGTCTTTGATTGCATTCGCTACGTATTCAGACGTCTCCAGTACATGCTCTGCTAACGTTAAGAGCTCCGTACAAGGAGTATTCTCCTTTAGGCCCCTAATTAATTCCTCAGTCCATAGCTGAGTGGCCTTGACAGCCCAAGCTCCTGCCATATTTGGTCTAAACACACTGGCAATTGCAGTGTATGCTGAACGGAGTGCCAAGTCGCACTTCTTATGAGTGTGATCTCTAAGGGCTATCCGTTCTTGAATGAGAATGGCTGAGGATGATGCTAGACGCGCTACTGGCGTGTCTACCCTAGGTAAGGATTCCCATTTTACCGCGTTCTCTGGTAGCAAGGGGTAAAGCGCCTTAAATCTGGCCAGCATCATAAACTGTTTATTGGGTCTTTGCCAAGCCTCAGCTATAATCTGCAACATTTCCGGTGAATGTGGGAACGCTGCTAACTGTGCCTTAGACCTTTTGAAAAGGGAAACCCCTGTGGGTGCCGAGGGTTCAGGATCAGCAAAACCCAAGGTGTGTCTGATACCTAAAATGAGACTATCCACACTATGTGCAGAGGCTGTATCATAGTCCTGATGGGGCTCCCCGTCTGGGTCTAAATCTAGCTCCCCTTCCTCTGCTGAGGAAAGGTCTGACTCCTGATCCTGGTCTTGAACCATATCAGAGATAATCCTCTTGCCCCTGTGTGTAGTAGATAATAATCTACCCTCCCTGTGGGCTGTCTTTGGCTGGGTGGTCGTGTTCTCGTCAGCCTGACTGTGTATGAGGGTGAGTGGAATAGAGCTTTCACGTACCTCTGCTACCCGCAGCATGGCGTTAGCTAACCTTTCCAGTTGTTGAGAAGGATCGTAGCCAGAGTGGCTCCTCCACTGCTGTAGGCACCTCCTGGGTTGAAATGTTGTGTGCCCGGGCGTCAGTAGTACAGGCTGCACAGAGGGCGTCTCGATATGACTGTCCAACAGAAAGCTTTGTCTTACATTTGGCACAGGCAAAATACAACACAGAAGCTACAGAGTGTCCCTTGCTTTTTGCTGTCCCCTTCTCAGCCAGTCTTTCTATAAGTAACTCAATCTAACAGAATCTGTATTAAAGAGATTTAGACAACTGATGGCTGTATAGCTAGGAATCTACTGAGTCTCTATACTAGGTAGTCCTATAACCTTAAAGCACCCCTCCTGTACCTTATGTACTACAGTGCTGTTTGTGAAAGGGATACTAAAACAGAGAAATCTCACTCCCATAAAAACAACCCCCTCCACCTGAATCCTTAATTGGCAAAAGCTTGTAACGATACCAGCCAGTATAGAACTGTCACAGAGGAGAGGCAGAGAAGGAGATTCGGGCAGCGCTGATCGCGGTGGTCTCTCTGTTTCCCCACATGTAGACTGTATCCTACTTGTGGCAGGAAATTAATAGGAGGAAGGAAGTGCGCTCTGAACTCCTCCTCTTCCTTCTTGGCTGCTGCCCCCTTCCTGTGTCTTGTGCAATGGTTGCGACTAAAGCCCCTTCAGCGTAGGTACCTGGTACCTACACTGCATGGGAAATAGCACACTCAGTGTGAGCCAGCTAAATCCCCTTCACCGAAGGTACCTTTTGGCCCCCTGCTGGCCGGGTCATGAACTCGAAGGGGATTTAGCCAGCTCAGTGTGAGCCAGCTAAATCCCCTTCACCGAAGGTACCTTTTGGCCTCCTGCTGGCCAGGTCATGAATTGGAAGGGGATTTAGCCAGCTCAGTGTGAGCCAGCTAAATCCCCTTCACCGAAGGTACCTTTTGGCCCCCTGCTGGCCAGGTCATGAATTGGAAGGGGATTTAGCCAGCTCACAGTGAAGTGTCTAAATCCCCTTCAGTGTAGGTACCTGGTACAATGACTGTATGGGAAATAGGATTTAGCCAGCTCTTAGCCACACTTATACTGTCTTATATTACTGAGGTTGTTTTTGGTGATGGTAGTATCAGTACTAAATAACAAGAAAATGGATAGTATAATATGTGCATTTTGTCTTGAATTTGTTTCCAGGTCACCTAAAAAAATAATAATATTTATTTAGCCATTTATTTTTTAAAGATAAAATGTACTTATTGGGCCAACCTTTTAAGAGTTAATTTCTCTTGTGGTTACTCATAAATGATCCATATTGATCTGTAGATATCTAAAAACAAGATCATTTTAGAGTGAGAAATAGAGAAACTGAAGATACAGGGTCATAAATTGGAAGCAACAGCAAGAAATGCAAACTGAAAGGTCAACTCAAAGTAAAGGATAATGTGTAGATATTAGCCCATGAGAAAAGTTATTTGCAATTATTATTTTATGCTAGAACCTTAATGCACAGTAGCATGCATTAGATATATATAAAGAGCTCCCTCTCCCTCTCTATTCACAGAACTTGTTTTCATTAGCAGAAAATTATAGTTACCAGTTCATTTCTATGGTGTTACTTAGTATTCTCTGGGGCAGGGCCATCTTTTCCATTGGGCACCATGGGCAGGTGCCCGGGGGCCCCATAGGCAAGTCTCTTAATAAGAATAAATAATCCTGCAAAAAAAAATCCTGCTAAAGAAAAACTTCAAGGGTCACTGAGCGAGTACATTTAAAAAAAGCAGTGCATCGAGGCCCCTAATGTTGTTAAGATGGCCCTGCTCTGGGGAATATTCAATTCAGTCTGGAGCATGTAGATTTGCTTACAGAAATTGACTATTATACTTGTAGTGGATAATTTAGGTTATGTTTTAATCATACTTGCCCACTCTCCCGTATTGTCCGGGAGACTCCCTAATTCTGCATAGATCTCCCGCAGTACCTGGTTGGTTTTCCCGCATCCTGCCACTTCCCAGTGAAGTGGTCAGGATGGGGTCCTCCATGACGTGAGTCACAGCAAGCTGCGTAATGTAGGCTTTGCCACCTGGGTCATATTAACACGGATGCATAAATGTATAGTTAAGGGAGGTACTTAAATTACACGATCCCCTGCCCCCTCCAAGAAATGTTCAGATTTTAGTGTTAATACCCATGGTGTATATTTTACTCAAGGGGTACTTATGTGGCATTATCACAGTAAAATCTTATATATATAAATCATTGGTCTGCTTGTCTGTCCAGTTATGCATTCAGACACCCCTGCACCGATTGGGATGAAACCAACGCGAGATGGTCCAGTTGAATCCTGTCCAGGTTTTAGGGAGATTAGGGTCCCAGTAGAACCTCCCGTTGGTGTACGCTGGGCAGAACTTTGACCTGGCGAGCCTGTCCTGGTCCTTCCACTAGATGGATTTCAATGACATTAAATCTAAAAACAAAAATGACACTGGGCAGCCACCTAATGGGTGTGTTGGAAGACCTGCTAAGCTTCTTATTATTTTGAAAAGGTTGACAGTTACATCCAACTCATTGATAACTTAATAGCTTGAAGATTTAAACCCAGGCAACGGCAGGTACTTCAGCTAGTAATTAATAAAACAGGATCTTTATTCTTAAGATTATTTGCATAATTGCCTTTTTTTCAATGCCACAGCTTTTGTCTCTCAGCACTTATTGTGGCGGGTACAGCGTGCACTGAAAATTAGAGTGCAATACATTTGTGCACGTCAAATTTAGATTCACACACACCTAACTTAAAATTACCTGGACTGAATAAAGATGTAGTTAGTGGCACACTATACACTTAAACACCTGTGTGATTACGATGGATCAGTTGCAAATTGCACTACAAGTTACTTCTTGCTGCTATAGGTGGAAAATTAAGTTGATTATGCGGCGACCCTTCTTATAATCAGATGTGGTGTAATAGACTTCGTGCTAGATGCATCTTTTTAAAAAAAATTGGACATATTCTAATATAACAACTGTGAATATGTAATAATTGTCAGGCTAAAAGTAATTAGGTAATTAGGTTAGTAAGTAGGCATTCAATAAAAAAATCCTAATATGTGGAAGATGGTTCTCATAATATATTGGTAAATTATGTCATTACTTTTTTTCCAAAAGATAATTAAGAGAATAGATAGTATATTATTTGTTTTACAATCCTTGGTTCAGCAGGTATACTTTATGCATTTATCTAATATTTTGACATGCTTGTCACGAGGAAAGCGTGAAGGTCTCTTCCACATGGGTCACATATAGACATGTAAAAAATATCTAACATAAAGGGGTAGAGGGGTTTGGGTCAAAACTTATCTTCCAGGTCTGGTGGCTTGTAAACAAAAGAAAATGTGCTACATATACAGCAGTGTGTATGTCCAAGTTGTGGCCAGTGTTCCTACGTGTGTAAGTTACTGTACATTATGAATTATTGTGCACCATTTTCACAGAGAGGCTTATGGCATGGTATCAGCACTAAATAGGTTTTTGAAATAATTAGATCACAAACAGTGCAAGACAATGGGGTATATTTACTAAACTGCAGGTTTGATGTCTATAGCAACCAATCAGATTCTAGTTATTATTTATTTAGTGCATTCTACAAAATGACAGCTAGAAAATGATTGGTTGCTATAGACAACATCTCCACTCTTACAAAGCCGCAGTTTAATAAATATACCCCCATGAGTGTGCTGGTCCGGCCGGCTGCCTGGATCAGTCACCCCCTCCTGGGTCCTCCATTGCTGGGGGAGAACCTTGGTCGGCAAAGCAATTACAGGTAAAGTACAGACTTAATATACTAAACATTGAGATGTTTTTGAGAAAGTTAAGCAAGCAAAGCAACAATAAAGATGTAGTAATTTTAATGGTGAAATAATTAACTAGTTTATTACAACCTTACCTCTGAAATATACAAAAAAAGCTGCTTTCAGTATGTTTTGTTTACATCACATTATGTACTTCTTACTAAGTATTCAAATATACAGTATATTACAACATTCAGCTGTCTGTAATATGTAACAGCACACACAAATGTCTGATAACGTCCATTTACAATATCAGGTAATATATCCCACTTGCTGGTCCTCATCGTAACAAGCTACAACATAACTATCACTCTTCGCGGTAATTTCATCAGGCATTATCAGGTGGATAATAAGATGAAGTTCGAGAGTAGAAATAAAATAATAAACTGTCTCTATTAGGTTTCTTGCTTTCTCCTTCGTTAATATCGCTTGATGGACGGACACTTTAAAATGGGAATCCCATAACAGTCCGCTCCAGAACGTGTCCTTTTACCCTCTGGGAGTCACAAGCACTATTTGAACTCTTCCTTAAACAGATGAGTTTTCAGCAGGATCCTGCAGTTGGAGACGATACTTGACAGACAGATATTCTGTTGAACATTTCCACGGGCAGCATTCAAGAAGGGTCATAGTCCTGAGAGCGGAGGTAACCTGGGAGAAGCAAATAAAAAAAGCGTCAGCGTAAGCAGAGGGTTGGTATGTACAGAGATTGTGATAATAGATATAAGTGGAAATGGATAGGACAGCACTAAATACTTTTGTAGTGACAAGATGATTTCAGTAAGACAACAGTAATTAATGACGGAGAGTATAGAGGTTATTTCTGCAGCGACTATTTGAATGGATTGTAGGAGACAAAGATATCATTACAGTAGTCTGGACAGTATGTAACAAAAATTGCTTTGTAGTATAAGAAAAAATGTTTTATTTCTGAAAGAGTAATCAGGGAAATAAAACACAGAATAAATAATAGGATTTTTATATATAGTCCCCTGGGAGACACTGCATGACTGGTCCCTACACTATACCCCAATGTTTCCCAGACACTTTAAGACATCCTAGAAGTTCACCGTAGCTCTACCCCCTCTATACTACTCTCCCTATAGGCCTTCAATTTATGTTTAACCCTGAAGAGGAGTAGACAGGCTCAAACATTAGCGATCATGGGTGGGCAGAACACCATCATGGCAATTTCTTATCAGCAGACTTGGCGACTGGGCACCTAGCAGACAAGAGGAAAAAACAGGAGAGAAACCTGGGCCCCTTAGCTTTTGGTACATTAACAGGTAGAAAAGCACTTTTTCCTCCTGTCACCCAACTAATAATATTGTCGAGCTACGGCCCAAACAGGACACCCACAGAAAACGCAAGTGACTCAAGAGTCTTCTTAGACTGCCTGCGAACCCCAGTACCGACTTTGGCCGGGTCCTGTGGAGGAATCCAGCATTGTGAGTGGGAGCATTAGAGTAAACACCACCTCGTTACCTCCATTCTTACGCTCAGAGCGTTAGACAATCATCCAAGCTGTGACATTAAAGTCGTAGACTTTGGAGACCACCCCAGTAATAAAATTCTAAACTAAAGGCCTAACAGGAGAGTGGTATACAGCAGGAGTAGTGTCAGTGAACTTCCAGAATGTCTTATATTGCCCTTTCGCCTGGTCCCTACCGTATCCTCCAATGATTCCTGGTGTCCCGCAATGAATGCCTGAAAAATAGCCAAATTTAAAAGTTATGGATAAGTGAGAAAGCTGAAGTATGCCACCTAAAAAAGTGTGTAGAAAACTGGATGTATTGTTATTTTTGTGAGATAATTGAGAAAAGTCTTTTATGTAGTGTTGTGACAGAAGCAATTATACTCATGGCCTGTAATGAAAATATCATCTGAGTAAAATGTGGTTTTGTTTATTAAAGATTACTGCATCTAGTCACAACATCTATGGCAATAACGGTCTCTGTATTATTATCTCACTTGCCGGTAAGGCTCTACTCCTCTTTTGTTTCATTCTGAAGTAAGAGGTGTCAGGATTGAGGCAGCGGGGCCTGCGAGGAAAAATCTGGTGGGCGGCAGTGAGACACGATTGTGGGCAGCGGGCCTGTGAGGGAAAAGAAAATGAGCACCTGTCATGGGGAATAGCAGATAAAAGATGGTGAGTGTTGTCAGGGTATTGTTGGTTGAGAAGGGGCTGTGTGGGAAGAGGCTTCTCCCTCACATGCCCCTTCTGCCCACATGCTTTACTCACACATCCCCCCCTTCTGTGCCCTGCAGCTTCCATCACACATGCCCCCCTATGCCAAGAGAGAGAGACATACACTACCATGTGACCCCTATGTCAAACAGCTTCCACCACACATGCCCCCTGTGCCAGCCCTGCTTCCACCACACATGCCCCCTGTGCCAGTCCTGCATCCACCACACATGCCCTCTGTGCCAGCCCTGCTTCCACCACACATGCCCGCTGTGCCAGCCCTGCATCCACCACACATGCCCCCTGTGCCAGCCCGGCATCCACCACACATGCCCCCTGTGCAGCCCTGCATCCACCACACATGCCCCCTGTGCCAGCCCGGCATCCACCACACATGCCCCCTGTGCAGCCCTGCATCCACCACACATGCCCCCTGTGCCAGCCCTGCATCCACCACACATGTCCCCTGTGCCAGCCCTGCATCCACCACACATGTCCCCTGTGCCAGCCCTGCATCCACCACACATGCCCCCTGTGCCAGCCCTGCATCCACCACACATGCCCCCTGTGCCAGCCCTGCATCCACCACACATGCCCCCTGTGCCAGCCCTGCATCCACCACACACACTAGCTTCCCTTCTACTTACCTTTTTGTACAGGATAGCAGCCAAGATCTGAAAGAAACGATGGCGCTCCTGCACGGATAATACAGCCTTTCAGCAGCCCGCCTAACACTTTGTACTATGTGACCGCTGCGATCACATGACCCTGTGACGTCATATTGACATGCCAGGGTACCTAAGCCGAAGGGGATTTAGCCGCTACCCTTGTGCAATGGTGCCTCCTGTAATATGGCTACCTTGCTTGTTCAGCGCACGCTGTTATAATCTTGCCCAAGTGCGTGCGCTGTGTATTGGAGCTCTTCTCACCTCCTAAGGAGTGTGAGCACTGCTTTCAGTCCCCCTGTCTTGCTCGTTGCCGAGGGGACTGAGCGGGGACTTGTCGGCATGAATAGCGATCAGGGAGGAGAGGCTGATCTAGCTTCACTCTCCTGACCGCTCACGGGTGCTTGGGCTGCGGGCACTGTTTGTCTATATCAGTCCCGATCTCCACAATCTGCCCCCCTCTTGGTAAATTGTGGCTTTCTCTCCCAATTGCCCCCTGTAAGCTCGTTTCTAGGGGAATGCCGACAGAGGTGACCAGTAAGTGAGCTCTAGCTGCTTCTTACCTCATGCGGGACCCGGAGTGAGCAGAGCCAAGTCTTGTTCACTCACCTGGGTCTTGGGTTCGAGTCCCACGATGCACCTATAGGAGAATAAAAATAAAACCGTGAATAACCTAATACTAACTGGGTATAGGCAGGAGCCCATACCCTAGTGACCTTTGCTCCTAGTCACTTTAAAGAAACTGAAGAATCCACAGGAGAGGAGGGGCATAGTAGGGGAAGTGCCAGCTAGCAGTGTCTTCAGGTTCAGTACCTGTCACCATGACGCTGTCTTCGGAAACGTCAAATGTCGCTTTTCATGTGAGTCCTGATTATATCCCTGTCGGTGTCAAAGTCCTCGATTTTCTTTTGTAGGTATTTTCGTTGTCGGTATTTTCACATTAGTGAAAACGTATCCAACCCAGCCTTATCTGTATGGAGTTTGTATGTTCTGCCCGTGGTTGCGTGGGTTTCCTTCAGTGCTGTGGAATTAGTGGCGCTATAAATGAAAGAAAAATAAAGTCACTTTGGGGGCCATTTGTAAGTCACTGAGTTAAGACATGGCAGGAAAGCACATTTTTGTATGCAGAAAACATAGAAGAGCATTGCAATCTTTGATAAAAAAAAACAAAAAAACACACTCATTAAATGACCACTAGCCCTATTCTTTTTGCCTTTGTAATTGTCTAACAAATATTAAGAGATGATAATAAAATAATAGTCCTGTTACAGAGCTTTAAAAAATATTAATAAAGATTGCATGGATCATTCTGCTGTCAAGGGGCAGCCATTTTTCAAAATTAAAGTATAGCTCAGATTATGACTTACTTCTGTTAACATTTCTATTTGCCCACTTCCTGGTAAAAAAAAATATTTTTACATTTACAGGTTCAGCTTTCCATTTTTATATAACTTGAACGATTTTTGTTGTATCTGAAGTTATCAGGTAATTAAATTTAAAACATGGTTGAAAGAAGGGAGATCAGGTAAAAAGACTTTGCAACGACTGTCTGGCTCATTCAGCACCGATACCGTTGGAAGACAGGGATCACAGAGTTTGCAGAAAGGTGGATACTGACCTCTAGCAACAATGTCCAGAACCCATTGTTCTTGAATAGTATGAGATTCATCATGTTCCTAGAAAAAATGTCTTTGCTGAAGCAGAAGGGATACTTGTGTGATCTCTTGTTGCTCTGTGCTTTCCGTACCATTCTAGATTTAAGGAGACTCAATCACTTTGTCTATGCAAGACTTTTCTATATGGATAATTCAATTCTCACTGCTATAAGCGAAGGGAATTTTCTCACATGTATAAATATTCAGTATGCTTACTTTCATATCCCTGTTGCAGATCATCACCAGAGATACCTCGGGTTCTATGTACTAAGATAGCATTTCCAGTTCACTTGGCAACCCCCCAACCCACAGAAGTTTCACCAAAGTATTAATACCACTGGTGGTAGAATTATAGAGGGAATCACTCTCTGGCCCTATCTGGTTGACATGCTGGTAATGGGAGAGTCAGAACACATTGTCATAAACAGGACAGCTCAAGTAATGTCCTTTCTACAGGAACACAGCTGTAATATAAATAAAGCAAAGCGTCATATGGTGCCATCACAACAGATACAATTTGGGGGGGGTACATAAATAGGAAGAAGGAACAAGTAGGTTGTAGAAATATAACGCACTGGTAACTCATCTAAATGGTTAATTTTTATTTTATAGTGGTCATTAGTTAAAAAGTATAACCTTTATTCTATTAGTTAAAAATAACAAATTAATTTAAAATTCAGATTTCAGCGAAATATAACAAATAAGTGCATGAGTGAAAAATGTGTTTAAAATTACTGGATGTTCCCGAACGTTTCTAATGCTTGATATTGCTTGATCTAGGGGAATAGATAAATTTATGGAAAGTTGTTAATTGCAATACAATGTCTGGATAATAAACACACAGTTTTTCTCACTAATAAATTTATCTATTCCCCTAGATCAAGCAATATCAAGCATTAGAAACGTTTGGGAACATCCAGTAATTTGAAACACATTTTTCACTCATGCACTTATTTGTTATATTTCGCTGAAATCTGAATTTTAAATTAATTTGTTATTTTTATCTAATATAATAAAGGTTATACGTTTTAACTAATAACCACTATAAAATAAAAATTAACCATTTAGATGAGAGTGACCAGTGTGTTATATTTCTACAACCTACTTGTTCCTTCTTCCTTTTTATGTACTATATTATGGTTTTTGTACGTACCCCTTAATCGGATGAAGTATTAATTTGAAAAATGATATAATGAGGCTGTTCATTACTCCTTATGATTAGTGCGACCTATCCATTACTGCCCATTCCCCATATCTTGAGTACAATTTAGGGGGTGTCCAAATAAGCACTGTACAAAACAAAGTATCTCTAACAAAAGGGCGAAGCCTCAAGATCTAATCCTTGACTTGTCACTACAAATTCGAAATCAAATTACAATATTTAGGGGCCTTCACCTTCTGGAAATGCTTGAATCGACTAAAGGAATTCTTCTCTTGGCAAGGTGGAAAATGCAAAATCTAGTTAGACTTACTCACTCAGTTGAATCTCAGACAAATATCAGTGGGTCATGCCAATTGATTAATGAGAAACACCTGTGAGTCTCAACGTTCAGAACCAGCCTGGTTCCAATAAGACAGACTCCAGTACCACAGGCTACTCATCCAGGAGACTGAACTCTGCACCATGAAATATTCCGGTTGCGCCCTCAACTAGACATAATGGTGACAAATCAGAATACCAAAGTGTCCAGGTTTTTCTCTTGCCATAAAGATAACACCCAGGAATAGAGAAAATTTGATGGTCTGGCAGGAGCTTGATACATGAGGTTAAGTGCTTCAGATTGCATATTAGTCCAGCCAGATTGCAATGAAAAAAAGAGTGCTTAGTTGGGCTGTATGTGCCAGTCACACAGCAATGTTGGTTTGGTTGTCAGCGGGTTGTTTGAGCATAGAAAGAGAATAAATGTAAATTTTTAATAAATTGTACAGAGGGGTGGTAATTGGGTAGAATAGCCTAGGGAACTTAAGAAAGGGATTTGTGAATTTGAGAAGTTAACCTAGAATGATGAGTTTATATGGAACACTTGAAGGCTTCAAGGCAAGTGGAAAGACTTGTTGCACGAGGCAGAAAATTCCAAAGAGAAGGTGCAGTCCAAAAAAAGGTCTTGTAACCGGGAATGGTAGCAAGTAATGACTGTGGTTGAGAGGCGCAAATCTTGGACAGAAAGGAAGTGACAAGTTGGGAGATACCTTGCAAAGAGGGAAGAGAAGTATGTTGGTGCCGTTTTCTTAAGTGCTTTCTACAGTATGTTATCATAAGCATTTTATATCGGTAGGTACAGAAATCAAATGTAGGGACAGAAAGTGCAAGCAGCGGCATAAAAATTGTTGGCAAGGAAAATTAAAAAATCAAATGAAATGCTGGGATGTATAAACAAATTGATGGCTTACTTCTGCAGTTAAAAAAGGGTGTGTTAGTGGTTTGCGTCTACAAATCTTATGAGTTTCATTAGTTGGCAACCTTATGCAGGCCCGCTCAATCTCAAGACACTTGTAAATACTTCTATCATAGCTTTTGGTAGGGAGTGTTGTGTTCTATACTGTTTGAAGGTTTAGCTGCTCATTATGAATAGTGTTATCAGTTCAACATACGATCGGCACAGTTCTGCTACATTTGTATTATTTCTAAAAATATCAAACTTCAAAATTTAACAAACAAAACAGAGTTTATGAGTCTACTAACCAGCACAGAGATACCTTTCAATAAGCAGCTATAGAATTTATAACGATACATACAAAGCAATCCAAGTCGTAGGTGGTCATAATTGCGACAGATGTAACGTTGGCACTCAACTTGCTGACATGAAAATGTCGACACTTACATTATGCACACATGTTGACAATATAGTCAGTATGATTCACAATGCCGCCATTAAAAGACCAATGCCACCGGGTCCGGAGTATAGTTTATGTCAGCAGGTTAAGTGCCGACATTACATCCGTTACAATTATGTACCTTACCCATCCAGGGCTATTTCAAAACAAGTAGTTTTAGGGCTGTAATAGGTGCCTTTTTTAGAAGGATTACATTATGATGCTAACTTCTGATACACTTAAAACACCAGTGCCCTTTTAACTTGGTTATTTAAGCCTTGGATATTCCAGGATAAAATAGGAGTTTAGTAGGATTTACCTTGGCCATATGCAAATTAACTAGTAATTCAGCCATTCTCTGTGAGTAAACTATGAAGGCATATTGCCCCACACCCAAAACAGCAAGTTATATCTACAAATAAAAGAATGATAAATTCATAGATGGGTAGTAGTTTAAATAGTCACCTCATATCTACTGCCACAATTCACCCAGGAGGAGTATAATTCTTAAATGAATAATACACAATGAATACATAATTCATACATACTTACTCTTCTGAAATGTTGTGGAGGCTCCCAAATCTCGGGGAGTTCTTCCGGACAAACAGAAACTCTCCTGGATCCCCCCAACATGGGGGCTATGGTGACACCCCGCCGGCACTTGCCAGCTGACCTCCACTCCTGGATCACTTTTGCTTGCCTAGGCAAACTGGAGTCAAATAATGAACCTCCACCTTCCCCAACAAACCCCTGAAGTGCGTCCAGGCACACCTTCATCAGCACGTTCCGGGAAGACGATGAAACAGGCTTATTTTCCAAATCTTTAGATTTAGGTAGCAAGGCAGTATGTTTGTGTTAAAATCCTCCATTTTTATATATCTGCTTCTACAGATTAGTGGTGCATGCTTAGGTTTCAACCATGTCTTGCCTGAGCATGGCGAAATAAATATTGACTAAATGACATCTGGTATTATAGAGTCAGCAGTCAAGCCAGAGGGAACTTCTCCAATGCCATTATCTTCTGCAGATTGCAGAGGTAAGATGGTGGGTCTTTCCTTCCTTTTGCCCACTAAATTAATTTTATAAGCCAGTCAAATGACTCAGCAGCTTTTATTTTTGCCAGTATTGGATGTCAAATGACAAGGCATTTAACCTCACTTGTCAGCTGTTCAATATCTCACTAGCTCGGGAGAAAATCAGAGACTCTAATCTAGACAGACAGTTTTGACTTAAACTCTCCATTGCTAAGCACACATTGAATAATTCCTGTGCTTGGCATAGCGGCACAAGGATTAAAACCCAGCCTGCATAAAAATAGATCCCCCACCCCATATGGCCGCTCAGTAAAAGTTGGAGTTTTTGGCCAGCTCAGAGCTGGAGGAAATTGGGTCTTTCTTATACTTTAATGGGAAGCATCTTGCGCATTCCAGCTACACTAAGGTGGAGAAGTGCATTTCTAGCCATAAATTAGGTTAATTCACCTGTATTTTAGTAGAAAAGTCAAAAGTTTTATTTCATGAAAGTAGGTTGAATTTTTTTTTATTTCACACCATAGTGCATGTCTATTTTGTGGAGGAGTCTCCTGAGAGCAAAGAGGAGGGGTGCATAGTGGTAGTATGCATTAGATGGGCTCTCAAGACTCACAGGTGAAAAACTAATCAAGCAAGCTTCAACAATGACCGCTACTGGTGAAGGATTTTCAAGCTAGGAGAGCTTGAGGGCAAATGACAATTATTGAAACCATGGGCAAATAAGTTAAATAAAAACTCTGAAATAAGGAAAATAAATCTTCCTAGCATAAATAAGCCCAATTCCCTTGGGCACTCAACTGAAACTGAAGCGGCTACAGGGGGGTTGCAGAGGGGAGGGGTTTGTCAGCATGATGCATTAACAATTTAACTAGTTAAGTGAAAAACTACACTCAGCAATGTTCCCCAGATAGGATGAAAGAGAAATCTATGCTTTTAAATGTTGACAAACATCCCAGAGTGCCTTGATATCAATACATACTTCCTTTCCTCTCATTTATACTTACAATTAAGTATTCAGGTGCACCCTTCAGATAAAAATCTATGGTGATTTTCTAAACATATCTGGATTACCAAATAAGGGAATGTCTCCCATTATTAAAACTATTTAAATAACCTGGTGCAGTTACCTTTTTTTTTTCTACATCTTAGAAACATAATTTTACAATTAATCAGCAGGTCACAAATACTCACACAATAAAGAGGACAGTATTAGGCTCAAGATTTACTTATCCCCTTTGTGTCAACCCATTTGTCTGCCCCTCCCATCTAGAATGTAAGCTCTCACAAGCCAGGCCCTCTTCCCTCGTTTGATTACCTATGCCCCCAGCACCCTGTACATAAAATGCATTGTGTGTATTCTCTAATTTCCTCAATCAGTGGCTCAGTTCCTGTTTGTTGCACTCATTCCTCCGAGCACAGGCTCTGCTTGCACTGATTTGCTCTGTATAATAAGACTGTTCTGGCATGTAATGTACTGTTTTACTCTGTGCTCTCTGTACAATGCAGACCCTTTGTGTCACTTTATAGACAAGACGATTCCTGAATACTATAGTTTGCCTAGGGGCTAGTATTTAGGATTGAAATAGGTCATGGCCTAATCCCACTGTTAAATATAAGGATTAAGCTCTGATGTATACATTTCCTATATGAATCATAGGTTAAGACGTCTTAGTATTTGCTGTACCATAAAACCTTATCTAGACATGCTGATTTAATCTGTGATCCTTGGAGGCTGCATATTTCTGAAATATAAACACTGAATGTATCTGTCAGAAACAGACAAAGCAGAGAACACCAAATGTCTCTAAATAGATACACTCACCAGTCTTTTGTGGCTAGGGCAGGTATAACATAGTATTTGCAAAACTAACAAATACTGATAGATTTAAAGGAAATGTTCAGTCTCATTTCTATAATCTACTGATTTATACCCATTCTAGAATTGAACTTGCTGGACCAGTTCGAATGCAACTTTAACACCCAATATTCCTTACAACATCGTTTACGTTTCACCTATTGTTTACCCAGATAATATTTTATTTTCCTAACCTCCAATTTGAGTTTTGTTACTTCCCATCATAAGTGGGGAAAATTAGTGTAGTTGTATTCTTTTTAAAGTAAAAATAACAATAAAAATGACAGATACCTTTGTTTCAAAATTCAATGGAAGTGGGCCTACAAAAAGAAAAACAAAAATTAAACATGACCTATATATTCAGTTCATCACTTATATTTCCTTAGAGAACTAATGCATCCTTTGTCACCATTTTGTGACACAGATTCAACACATCTGCTTCTACCCAATTATTACATTTTTGCTGTGATAGTTGTGTTAAACCCTCAGAGTTCTTTGACCTGAATAAAAGGACTCAGCCTGCTGCGTTGTGATTTTTATATACACTATATGGACAAAAATATTCGGACACTTGACCATTACACCAACAGGGATTATAATGACACTGTATTCAAATACATATACTTTAATGTGGAGTTGGTCCCCCCTTTTGCAGTGATAACAGCTTCCACTCTTCTTGGAAGGCTTTCCACAAGATGTTGGAGTGTTTCTGTGGGATTTGTGCCCATTTATTCTGTAAACATTTATGAGGTCAGGCACTGATGTTGGACGAGAAGGCCTGGCTCGCAATCTCCATTCCAGTTCATCCCAACAGTGTTCGATGGTGGTCACAGCTCTATGCAGGCCAGTCAAGTTCTTCCCCACCGAAAACTCATCAAACCATGTCTTTGTCGTCCTTGCTTTGTGTACTGGGACACAGCCATAATGGAAAAGAAAAGGGCCTTCCCCAAGCAGTTGCCACAAAGTTGGAAGCATAGCATTGTCCGAAATCACTTGGTATGCTAAAACATTAAGATGGCCCTTCAATGGCGATAAGGGGCCTAGACCAAACCCTGAAAAACAGCCCCATACCATTATCCCTCCTCCAACAAACTTCACAGTTGGCATAATGCAGTCAGGCAAGTAACGTTCTCCCGGCATCCGCAAACCCACACTCGCCCATCTGACTGCCAAACAAAGAAGCGTGATTCGTCACTCCACAGAACATGTTTCCACTGCTCACACAGTCCAGTGTCAGTGTGCTTTACACCACTCCATCCGACGCTTGGCATTGGTCTTGGTGATGTGAGGCTTGTATGTAGCTGCTCAGCCATGGAAACCCATTCCATTAAGCTCCCGCCGCACAATTTTTGTGCTTACATTAATGCCAGTGGATGTTGTTTGGAATACTTCAGCTATTGAATCAGCAGGGCGTTGGCAACATTTATGCCACATGCGCCTTAGCAGTCGTTGACCTCGCTCCAAGCCACTGAGCTCTTCAGTGGCTTGGAGCCACTGAAGAGCAAATGGAGACTGCATGGCTCGGTGCTTGATTTTATATACCCCTGGCAATGGGTCTGATTGAAACACCTCAATTCAATAATTAACAGGTGTGGCCAAATACTTTTGTCCATAAAGTGTAGCTCTGGACCACATTTGTAACTTCTAATATGCTATCATTTTCAGTAGGGGACATATACCATATATGTCCCAATAATAAAATCTCACTGCCAGCCAACAACATATCCCTTAGATTTTGTTTCATGTTCTGAACTGAATTGAAATTCTCTTACCATTAGACATTTCGAATGTCAGATCTTCAATGTTCACGATTATATCATCGTCAAAGGCATGATCATACTGCGTTTAAAGAAATGGGCTTACATTAAAATATTAGTAACACTTTTTTTAAGTCATTGTTCTGAGGTAATATTTACAATAAGCAAAGGCCTGTACTTAAAATTATAACAGTAAAAATAAATCAACAGTTGGTTTAATAACTTGCTCGAGACATGCTTCTTACATGTGAGATGTCTACATCTCAACTTTAGAATGAACAAGCAAAAGAGTCATGACCTAAAGCTAGGGAATTTTAATACTGTTTGACAGCCATCAGAGGTGGTCAACTGTTAAATGATTTAGGGTTTTTCGTCACCATACTTGCCAACTCTCCCGGAATGTCCGGGAGACTCCCGCATTTTGCGAGAGTCTCCCGGACTCCCAGGCGAGTGGAGCAAAATCCCGGATCTGCCCACTTCCTAGTGAAGTGGGCAGAAAAAGGTCACAAACGTCGCGATTCCTGGTGAATCGCGGCATTTGGCCCCGCCCCCGGCTGTCAAATGATGCGTTTTGCGTCATGATGTCACGGGGCGGGTCCAAAATTACTAGAGATGGGCGGGTCCGGTTCTCCGAGAACCGAACCCACCCGAACTTTGGGTATCCGAGTACCGAGCTGAGCAGCTCGGTACTCTCCCGCCCATTCCGAATCCAAATCGAGGCCGAACGTCATTGTGACGTCGTCGGGGCTCGGTTCTCGCGATACTTCAACTTTATAAATACACGCCTCCACAGCAATCCATCGCCATTTGACAGAGGGAGAGAGCAGGGTGTAGTCATAGGCTAATTAGAGCAGGGACAGAATACAATATTGTTCTTGCAATTGCTCTAACCAAAATCGCTAGTGCAGAGAGGAGGATAGAGGTTTATTATTTTTTCTTCATATTTGGCACTCCCCAGCGCTTTTGGGGTGTCCCCCATAATTGTGCATAAATATTTCTGGCTGTCAAAAGTCATATCTGTCAGCAGTATCTACTAAACAATTTTTAGCACTCCTCAGTGCTTTTGGGGTGTCCTCCCTAATTGTGCATTAATATTTCTGGCTGTCAAAAGTCATATCTGTCAGCAGTATCTACTAAATAATTTTTAGCACTCCTCAGTGCTTTTGGGGTGTCCTCCCTAATTGTGCATTAATATTTCTGGCTGTCAAAAGTCATATCTGTCAGCAGTATCTACTAAATAATTTTTAGCACACCTCAGTGCTTTTGGGGTGTCCTCCCTAATTGTGCATTAATATTTCTGGCTGTCAAAAGTCATATTTGTCAGCAGTATCTACTAAATAATTTTTAGCACTCCTCAGTGCTTTTGGGGTGTCCTCCCTAATTGTGCATTAATATTTCTGGCTGTCAAAAGTCATATCTGTCAGCAGTATCTACTAAATAATTTTTAGCACTCCCCAGTGGTTTGCGCTCAGAATGGATTCAAAGCAGTCCACATATGATCTGAATGAGCAACCAGGTTCTGTCACCAGTCCTGATGTTAGTGTTCCCAGTACGTCATCTGGCCAAGGCGATGTCAAACAACAGAGTGTTTTCAAATTAGTGCAAAAAAACAAAAACCAAAAAAAAATTTACTGTATTGAAGCGAAAAAGAAGTGTAACTGAGCAAAAGTTAAGTGACGATAAAAAAAAAATTGCAAGCATGCCATTCTACACACGCAGTGGCAAAGAGAGAATGAGGCCTTCACCTTTGGCCATTAGTGGCAGATCCCAAAAAGTTACCCAGCCTACAATTGGTGCACAACTACTGTTACGCGTCAAAGCCGAGCTGCAAGATAACAGTGAGGCATTACAGGAGAATATTTGCTCTGATTCACAAATGACAACAATCCCTGTGGAGAGTCCATCCAACAGTGGGATGTCTAATCGTGAGCATTCTGCTGATGTGTGCCTTAATAGCCCGAGTGTAGCCAGTGATACCCAAATTGAGGATGCCACTTTGGAATTAGAAGAGGATGAGGGGGAGATTTGTGTAGGCGACGAGGGCGCTAATGAGGATGTTGATGAGGATGAGGTTGTTTGTGTAAGTCCTGCACCAGTGGCAGCAGTTCTGGCACGTGACAAGAAAAAGGCCATTGTCATGCCTGGGCATAAAACAAAAAAATCCACTTCTTATGTGTGGAATTATTTCTACCCAAATCCAGACAACAATTGTATAGCCATTTGTAGTGTATGTGAAGCCACAGTCAGTCGAGGGAGGGACCTTAACCATCTTGGAACCTCGTCTATGTTACGCCATTTAACGAGAGTTCATGGCAAAGTGTTGGGAAAAGCTGAAAGTTCTTCCCAAAAGAATACAAGCACTCCCTCATCAGCTAAGACCCTCCGCTCACCGACATACCGACGGCTACAAAATACACCCACCACACCATCCTCATCAATATCCTCAGTAGCGCTCGGAGTTAGCCCGGCATCCCACTTAAGGCTGGATGACTCCGGCACTATTATTGATTCCTCTGAAGAAAGCGTTAGTCCTGCTGCTGCTGTTGCTGCTGCTGGGGGTGAATCGTCATCCCAGAGGCAGGTTAATAAAATGAGCAGTCCTACATTTCAGCAATTAACTGTGAAACAATCATTTGCGAGGGGAAGCAAATATGACAGCAGTCACCCAGTCGCCAAGCGAATCACAGACGCCATGGCTGCAATGTTAGTGTTAGATCTGCGTCCAATCTCCACAATAAACGCAGCTGGTTTTTCACAGTTAATTGAGGTTTTGTGTCCGCGTTACAGAATTCCATCGCGACACCATTTCTCCCGTAAAGCTATTCCACAACTATACCAAAAAGTGTGTAAAAATGTAGAGATTGCGCTGAAAAATGCCATTCTGCCCACTGTTCACTTAACCACAGATATGTGGACAAGTGGAAGTGGCCAAACCAAAGACTATATGACTGTGACAGCCCACTGGGTTGGTCATTCACCTTCACCAGCAGGAACAGCAGCAGCATGTACACCACTACGTAACATTTGTCACAGGCAGGCCACTCTTTGTATCACCGGCTTCACTAACAGGCATACGGCTGACAATTTGTTACGCAAACTGAGAGATGTGATTGATGCATGGCTTATACCACTCGGACTCTCCCCAGGGTATGTCATTTCAGATAACGCCAACAATATAGTGCGAGCATTACAGCTGGGTGATTTCCAACATATTCCCTGTTTTGCTCACACCATCAACTTGGTGGTGCAGAGCTTCCTACGAAATAACCGTGAGGTGCAGGAGATGCTCTCGGTGGCCCGTAAAATTTCAGGCCATTTCAGGCATTCAGCCAAAGCATGTAGGAGATTACAGCAGCTCCAAGAGCAGTTTAACTTGCCCTGCCACCAACTTAAGCAAGAGGTGGTAACTCGGTGGAATTCCACCCTGTACATGCTTCAGAGGATGGAGGAACAGCGCAAAGCCATCCAAGCATATTGCACAAGTCATGACATTGGGAAAGGAGGGGGGATGTATTTCACTCTTGCACAGTGGGGAATCCTTTCAGTGCTGTGCAGGGTGCTGAAACCATTTGAAGTTGTGACATGTGAGGTCAGTGCAGACTCTGCTAGTTTGAGCTAAGTCATTCCTTTAATTAGACTATTGGAAAAGCAGCTTGAGAAAATGAAGGAGGAGCTGAAAGCAAGCAATTCAGCAAAGTATGTTGGCCTTGTCGATCAAGTACTTAATTCGCTTCACAATGATCCTCGAGTTATTAAGATCTTGAACTTGGATCAGTACGTTTTGGCCACTGTGCTTGATCCAAGGTTTAAAACCTACATTGAGTCTTTACTTGTAAATGAGCGAGATGTGAACTTTTGCAAGGAGCTATTGCTCAGCAAGTTGGCCGCTGAACTGGGCCTCGGCTTGACGACGTGTCCTCCTTCACTTTCTCAAGCTGTTGCTCGTAAAAAATTAAATTTCCAAAAAAGAAGCAGGGAAGACACAGGGGGCAGACCAGAACAATTTAACATCTGGGCTGGTTTGAAGGATTTTTCAAAAAAATGTGTCACTTTGCCCATAACTCCATCCAATATGAGTATAAACATGCAAAGGATGGTGGAGGATTACTTTCAAGAGGTAGTTGATATGGAAATGTCAGACAGTCCCTTTCCTTACTGGGAAGAAAAGCAGGCCATTTGGAAACCCATGTACAAACTTGCTTTGCAATACCTAAGCTGCCCACCCTCCAGTGTGTACTCTGAACGAGTGTTCAGCACAGCAGGGAACTTAGTGATCGCCGTAGAAGGTTACTTCCCAAAAATGTGGAGAAAATGATGTTTATAAAAATGAACTACATCTTCCACGAGGAAGGCCTTCACCATCCAAGACATCCAAGCACTGACTGTTCTCTAATGGCGGATTCAAGCGGCGATGAATTGATAGTCTGTGATGATGACGTACACAATGATGAGGGTGAGGATTAAGCTGAAGATGATGCCGATAACATCTTTTTAAAACTTTCTATGTAAGTGTAGGGTGCAATCTACCCCCAAAGAGGAAAGAGACTTGTGGCATTTCCATATCACATACCATCTTGAAAGGCTGCTGTTAGGGCAATTTATCCTTAAGGGTAGGGTGTCATAGACAGAGTGACCCTAAACTGGCTTTGTCCATTTTTCATAATATTGTACAGTCTATAATGGCTGAATTTTTTGGTATTTTATACAAGTGGAGGGGGCCTAGAGAGACAGAGAGAGAGAGAGAGAGAGAGAGAGAGAGAGAGAGAGAGAGAGAGAGAGAGAGAGAGAGAGAGAGAGAGAGAGAGAGAGAGAGAGAGAGAGAGAGAGAGAGAGAGAGAGAGAGATTTTTTCACTTACCCCGCAGTGGAACGCATGTGCGTTCCAACAACAGGAAGTTCGGCATTTGGAACGCAAGTTTGCGTTCCAAATGCCGAACTTCCTGTGTTGGCACGCATATGCAGAAGTTGAAGCCCAGGGACCGGACACCAGGTAAGTTCACCCGTGTATAAGCCGAGTGCCCTTTTTACATAAGTATGCTGAAAAACTCAGCTTATACACGAGTATATACGGTATTTAACTATAAGTGTAGGGTGTAATATACATTCAAAGACGATGGCTGCATTGCCAATATGCATAGATGGAGAGGAAGACAATCTGTTTTGTGTGTAGAATAGGCCTACCAACGAAGAATTAAACTGTTTTTTTGGATGATTTATTACCTCAACAATTAGATTACTTGTCTCTAAAACAGTTGGAGCACTAAATTGGGTTAATTTAGGCCCAAAAACATGGATTTTCCAAAAAAATAGCAAAACAAAACCAAAACCAAAACCAAAACACGCAATGGCGGTTTTGCAAAACCAAAACCAAAACACGACGGTAATCCAGATCCAAAACCGAATCCAAAACCAAAACACGGGGGTCAGTGACCATCTCTAAAAATTACGCGGATTTTGGAGGCCCACTCCCCATGACTCCCACCTTCCACGCAGGCTCCCGGATACCAACATTGTAAAGTTGGTAAGTATGTTCTTAACCAAAATGTGTTAATATTTTATGCCACAAATGCTTCTATGAACAGTTTAATTTTACCTGTGACAGTGCGGACATGTGCTATATTCAGTTATGTAACATATAGCAAAATAAGCGTGGTACGTGCCTACCTTTTTATAGATTTCTATCATTTTTCTCTGAAAGATCTTCTCACTTCTGTCCAAACCTGCTGCTAAATCCATGCTTAGACTGAATTTAACATTTGAAGAAGTCTAATGCAAAAAATAAAAACAAAACATTAAAAGAATCATTAAAGGAATTTAGTGCAACGTGGTTTAAAGTCACCAATTAGTAAAGAAGCATGGATCATTATTTAGAAAGATCTACTTTACAACTGATCATCATTATGACATAACATTTTCACTATCATTGCACTTGCCCTGTCATGTTGACTCCACAGCGAGCTGAGCATAATGCACCATCAGTTCTACTTATAAAGATTGCAATATTTTTTTTAGGTGATTAGAAGAGGATCCAGCATAAATTAAAATAATTTACATTAAGTTTTCCACTGAATCTGTGCAATTAAACCTTTCACATGTCTTAGATTGAATCTCTCATAAAATCAAAAGTGTGGGGTAAATGTAGTTTTTTTTATTCATTTTTCTAACAGTCATTACTGGGAGTACATAAGGAGGAAAATGTAAATAAAAAGACACAAAAGCCTTAAACTTTTTTTTTCAAATTAAAAAAGCCTCTCAATGTAGATGCAATTGCAGCTACAACGCTAATTATAAAGGGGCTATCTCCCTCCTATACCACTCTGTCCTAGTCCCGCAAAATCCCCAGTTAGCCCTTTACTGACTGGGGGTTTTGCAGGACTAGGACAGAGTGGTATAAGAGGGAGATAGCCCCTTTATAATTGCTTATGGGATCGCCTATGTCAGATTCCCAGTCAGGTTGGGGAAGCTGACATGGACGATACCATAAGCAAGAAACAGTGGGACACAATCAACACAAAAGTTTACAAGTGTTCTATTACTGTGGCAATTAAAGAAAATTCTTACAAGGTGTACACACGGTGGTAGCTGGTCCCTACATGCCTACAAACTATGGTTCCCATCGCCTCGGATGCATGCTGGAGGCAATGTGGATTGTGGACACCAAGGTGTCTTCATGCACATATGCTAGGCATGGCCTAAGCTGTCCTCTTTTTGGGCCACGGTTAGAGCTCTCATAGAGGCAGTCACTAGGCTCACTCTAAACTTGACTCCTGCTAACCCCCTCTTATGTGCTCCCATCCCTCGCCTTCACAAAGCCACGGACAAATTGATTCTCCTCATTTCCTGTGCAGCAAAGTTTAAAATAGCCCGTTACTGTTAGGAACTCTTCCAGCCGGCACAACACAACCCGGAGTCTACTCTGCCAGTCAGGTGTTCACTGGAGCCCCTGATGGTGGGGACAGACTGGGCTGCAGACTGACAGAGGGTCGTGAAGTGTGTACCGGTTGGGGAGAACCCGGGCAAGAAGAGTCAGGTCCACGCAGAGGTCAAAGGCCGGCAGAAGGTATCAGTATCGATGAACAAGCTGAGGTCAGAGGTCACAGGCAGAGAAGCGGAACGGGTAAACGAGCCAAGGATCAGGGTCACAGGAAACAAAAGCGAAGTCCAATACAAAGCCAAGGGTCAAACACGGGTAGTCAAAACATAGATAACAGGATACAGGAACTGGAACAAGCAGGTCAGCAGACTGGAGCACAGAAGCTATAACCGGCAATGAGGCAGCAGACCTCATTGCCTTAAATACAGACACAGACCAATCAGCAGTTGAACACACTCCTGCAGGTTAATTTCCTCGTATTCAGCAGAGCCAATCAAGGCTTGCCCCTGACCTACACAGTTGCAGGCTAATGCCTGTTAACGCTAATGAAATCAGCCCACCGGCTGCCTATTATGCGCATGTGCCCGGCTACCAGCACCGCCGGGACGCAGCGCTTGTGTGGTAGCGTCTGGCCGTTGCCTTGGCGACGGCCGGGCAGAGGGAGGAAATGACGTCCCGGTCGTCAAGGTGACGGCCGGGACGCCAGAGGGAGCCAGAAGCGAGCCGCGGCGGCTGTGAGTACCGCCGCGGCTCGTGACAGTACCCCGCCCTTGAGGAGGGGTCAAGGCACCCCGACATCCAGGTTTTCTTGGAAATTTCTTGAAGAACTCCTTCAGCTGTTTAGGGGCATGAAGTTGTCTCCAAGGAATCCAAGACCGTTCTTCTAACCTGCGATTCCTCCACTGTACTTTGAAGTGCACCTGCCCTTGCACTTTTTTAGAATCCAGGATTTTCTGAACCACGTATCTTCGTGGCTTGCTTGCATTTCTCCCAGACAAACTCGAAGACTGGACTTGATTTGGATAAAGTACTGGTTTCAATAGAGAACAATGAAACGTGTTGGTAATTCTCAAGGAGCGCGGAATTTTTAGCCTGAATGCAACCGAATTAACCTGCTTGATGATGAAAAACGGCCCGATGAACTTAGGGCCCAACTTCTTACAAGGTTGTTTCAGCCTGATATTTTTTGTAGACAGCCAGACTTTCTGGCCAACCTTAAGAGAGCAGGTGGTACGGTGCCGGTCTGAAAAGTTTTTTGCAACAAGTGAGGCTTGTCTTAAAGATGAGTGCACTTTCTTCCAGATAACTCTGAGATCCCTGGCAGTGGAACGAATCTCCTGGATACCAACGGACTGGAGAGAATACAAAGAGTTCGATCTGGGGTGAAAACCATAATTGCAAAAAAACGGAGAGGTTTTGGTGGAGGAGTGACAGGAGTTGTTACAGGCAAATTCCGCCATGGGCAACAAGGAGGACCAGTTGTCATGGAACTCCGACGTGTAGCATCGCAAGAACTTCTCCAAAGACTGGTTAACCCTTTCCGTCTGCCCATTTGACTGAGGGTGGTACGCTGATGACAAACTAATCTTGATTCCCAGGAGGGTACAGAATGATCACCAGAACTGCGCAATGAACTGAGAACCCCGATCGGAGACGATGTCTGTAGGGAGTCCATGGAGGTGGAAAATGTGTTGAATGAATAGGACGGCCAAATCTCGAGCAGTAGGAAGCCTGGCTAGTGGAATGAAATGCGCCATCTTGCTAAACCGGTCTACCACGACCCAAATGGTATTGTGTCCCGCAGAGGGTGGTAGATCAACTATAAAGTCCATGGATAGATGTGTCCAAGGTTTAGCAGGAGCGGCTAAGGGAACTAACTGCCCTACCGGGCGAGTCCTGGGAACTTTGTTCCTGGCACAAACTTCACAGGACAGGACGTGACTTTTGACATCAGCAGACAGAGACGGCCACCATACGGAACGGGAAAGTATCTCTAGTGTTTTGTAAATGCCAGGATGTCCAGCAGTCCGACTGTTGTGTGCTTCAGCAAGAACTGTCTTCCTTAGATGAACTGGGACAAACAACCGTCCTACTGGAGTGTTGTCAGGAGCCAACCTCTGAAACCTTTGTAAGGTACAGCTCAGATCTTGAGTTAATCCGGCATGGACCATGGATACAGGAACAATAGGCTCTGGGTTAGTGACAGGGGCATGATGTGCCAGAAAACTTCTGGATAGGGCGTCCGCTTGAATATTTTTAGAACCAGGACGATAAGTGATAATAAAGTTAAATCGGGTGAAGAACAGTGACCACTGAGCCTGATGAGGGTTTAGACGTTTAGCTGACTGAATATACTGCAGATTCTTATGATCCGTTATAACGGAGATCTGGTGTGCAGCGCCTTCCAACCAGTGTCGCCATTCCTCAAAGGCCCATTTAATTGCTAGCAATTCTCGTTTTCCCACGTCATAGTTGGTCTCCGCTGAGGAGAATTGGCGGGAAAAAAAGGCACATGGATGCAAGCGGTGAGTCTGAGGATCCTTTTGTGACAAGATAGCTCCAGCACCGACGTCAGAAGCATCTACCTCAAGAATAAATGGTACCTTCGGGTCCAGGTGTCTGAGGACCTGAGCGGACACAAAAGCTTCCTTTAGGGTTTTGAATGCATTTATTGCTTGCTGTGACCAAACAGCCGGATCACCTCCTTTGCGAGTCAAGGAGACGATAGGAGCCACGATGTCAGCAAAACCGCCAATAAATCTCCTGTAATAATTGGCGAATCCTAGGAATCTCTGGACCGCCTTGAGGTTATTGGGTTGTACCCAATCCAGGATCGCCTGGACCTTGGTGGGGTCCATGGAGAAACCCTCTGAAGAGATTATATAGCCAAGAAAGGATACCTTCTTAACCTCAAACTCACATTTTTCGAGTTTAGCGTAGAGATGATGTTCCCGTAGTTTCTGTAGGACTTGTCTGACATGACTCCGATGTTCCGGCAATGAATTGGAATATATGAGAATGTCATCTAAGTAGACAATAACAAAGTGTCCCAGGAACTCACGTAACACCTCATTAATCAAGTCCTGGAACACAGCAGGAGCGTTACTGAGGCCAAACGGCATGACCAAGTATTCGTAGTGGCCCGAGAGCGTGTTGAACGCCGTCTTCCACTCATCACCTGCTTTAATGCGTATGAGGTTATAAGCACCACGAAGGTCGATTTTTGTGAAGACCGTTGCTCCTCTTAATTGATCAAAGAGTACAGAGATGAGAGGCAGCGGATAGGTGTTTTTAACCGTAATCATATTCAGTCCCCGATAATCGATACATGGTCTGAGTCCACCGTCCTTCTTGGACACAAAGAAGCACCCAGCCCCTACTGGAGACTTGGATGGCCTGATGAAGCCTTTCTCCAGATTTTCATCAATGTACTCCTGCATGGATTTGGTCTCTGGACCAGAGAGAGAGTACAAACGTCCCTTGGGTAGTTTAGTACCTGGAATTAACTCAATGGCACAGTCGAACTCCCTGTGCGGTGGTAGAATATCAGCAGCCTTTTTGGAGAAGACATCCCAGAAGTCATGGTACTGGGAGGGAACCTGCTCCGGAATGGACCGAACCACACGTAGAGGTAATGTCAAACAGGACTGTGAACAATGAGAGCTCCACTGGACAATCTCTCCTTTTGCCCAATCTATGACAGGGTTATGACAGGATAGCCAAGGGTGACCTAGAATCAAAGGTACTGACGGGCATTCGATGAGACGAAAGGCTATAGATTCGGAGTGGAGAGCCCCAATCCTCAATTGTAGTAGCGGGGTCTCCCAGGTAACCTTACCGCCTGGCAATGGAGCACCATCTAAGCCACATACCGTAATGGCGGATTTGAGTTTAACCCGTGGAATTCCAGCAGAGCAGGCAAACTCGAAGTCCAAGAAGTTACCTGCAGCTCCACTATTAATGAAGGCCGCCAGACCCACAGAACAAGCACTGAACGTGAGCTGTGCAGGAACCAATACCGCATTTTTTGGGGAGACAATTTGTAGACCTAAGTGAACTTTCCCCTCGTTCCCTAGGCATGCTCGTTTCCCGACTTGTTTGGGCAAGAACGAGAGAAGTGGCCTCTTGCGCCACAATATAAACATAAGCCTTGTGACCGTCTCCTGTCTCTTTCCTCAGAGGAAAGACGGTATGCTCCCAATTGCATTGGTTCCTCACCATCCTGGGAGATAGGAACGAAGGCGGATGGAAGTGATGACGTTTCCTTTTCAGTTTTCCGCTCTTTATATCTCCTGTCAATTTTAATGGAGAGGTGCATCAGATCCTCCAGAGAGCTAGGAGACGGGTATTGCACCAGCGAATCTTTAATCTGTTCGGAACTGACTACGTAAGGCAGAGTCGTTCCATCCACTGTCAGGTGACCATCTACGGAATTCAGCGCAGTATTCTTCTGCCGACTGTCGGCCTTGTTTCAAGGATCGTAGATGAGCTTCCGCGGAGGCCACTCGATCCAGGTCATCATACAGTAAACCCAATGCCTCAAAGAAGGAGTCTACGGACTGCATGGCCGGACTGGTCTGTGGCAAAGAAAACGCCCAGGACTGGGGGGTCACCCTGTAGAAGGGAAATAATCCCAACTTGTTGCTGCTCAGAACCGGAGGAGCGTGGTCTCATCCGAAAATAGAGCTTGCAACTCTCCCTGAAGTTCCGAAACAGGGTTCTATTTCCGGAGAACCGATCCGGTAAATTCATTTTGGGCTCACAGATGGGATCTGGAGGAGATTGTGAAGCTTTTGTGGCTTTTTGAACAGACATACGCTCAGCTAATCCCTGCATCATCTGATACAAAGACTCAACATGGCCTGCTAGGGTTTGTGCCGGAGACGGTGTGGATCCACTTGCATCCATTCTAATCTTGCCTCCGTGAGTGGGCCGGTTATAATGTTAGGAACTCTTCCAGCCGGCACAACACAACCCGGAGTCTACTCTGCCAGTCAGGTGTTCACTGGAGCCCCTGATGGTGGGGACAGACTGGGCTGCAGACTGACAGAGGGTCGTGAAGTGTGTATCGGCTGAAGAGAACCCAGGCAAGAAGAGTCAGGTCCACGCAGAGGTCAAAGGCCGGCAGCAGGTATCAGTATCGATGAACAAGCTGAGGTCAGAGGTCACAAGCAGAGAAGCGGAACGGGTAAACGAGCCAAGGATCAGGGTCACAGGAAACAAAAGCGAAGTCCAATACAAAGCCAAGGGTCAAACACGGGTAGTCAAAACGTAGATACCAGGATACAGGAACTGGAACAAGCAGGTCAGCAGACTGGAGCACAGAAGCTATAACCGGCAATGAGGCAGAAGTCCTCATTGCCTTAAATACAGATACAGACCAATCAGCAGTTGAACACACTCCTGCAGGTTAATTTCCTCGTATTCAGCAGAGCCAATCAAGGCTTGCCCCTGACCTACACAGTTGCAGGCTAATGCCTGTTAACGCTAATGAAATCAGCCCACCGGCTGCCTATTATGCGCATGTGCCCGGCTACCAGCACCGCCGGGACGCAGCGCTTGTGTGGTAGCGTCTGGCCGTTGCATTGGCGACGGCCGGGCAGAGGGAGGAAATGACGTCCCGGTCGTCAAGGTGACGGCCGGGATGCCAGAGGGAGTCAGAAGAGAGCCGCGGCGGCTGTGAGTACCGCCGCGGCTCGTGACAGTTACTGTAAAAAAAAAAAGCAGCCTCCCTTCTCACACCAGGAGGTGAATAACAGTTTATGGTTTGTATCCCAGGTAGAATTTATTACCAGCCTCCAGAACAACAAAGTGGCCTCCTTTCACAAAATTTGGGACGTTTGGTACTCGCACTATTCCTCACCCATGCCCGTCGTACTGAAATGCCACTCCTTCCCCTACCAATCACACTCCCATCCCCCCCCCACTGGCATGTTCCCTACATCCCTCTATATATTTGCACCATGCTAACAGCATCTTGATATGGGTATTGGCCGCGAGCCCTCCTCTGGCTCTTCTCCATACTGGTCACTGGACCAGTTTGGTATGCTTCTCAATGTTGTAATCTGTTACGCTGTCCATGTTACTTGTGTTATATGCACCCTACCTGTTTGCTTGCGTCATAATATATTTATATATATATATATATAAAAGACAAAAAAAGAGAAGCGCCACGCATAGTGTATTAAATGACCAACAATTAGTCTTCTCAATATGGCAAACAGGTGAATTGGCCTCGTACCAAAAAACAAATAGTAAACAGCTTATCTGTAATTAGATTCCCGACATCCTATATAGACTCCTTGATGTCCAGTCTTTATGGTTCCAGAAGTTCAGATCACTATGGACTCAGAGCAAAACTATTATGGTGTAGTATGCCAAATAAGGCTACCAACAATTCCTCAAAACTGGGTACCAACACAAGCTCATAACATTATGATCCTTAAAAGTGTTTTATTACAAAGATAAAATCCTTAATATATATAAAATGCGCCCGTACATCATATAAAACAAATATAGGCTTATCTGCAGTCTTTCCTGATGGTAGTCACGGATCCCTCAAAACCACCTGGCCGGGGTAGATGTGGTGATCCACGGAAAACAACACACAGAAAACGCCTTATCCCCCTCAACGCGTTTCGTCACTCGACTTTTTCAAGAGGATTCAGAAAATAGTATAAAACTGGCTTATCTGTATCAGGGTCTCCAAGGGGGAATCTCAGCTCCGCCTAATAAGTCAGGAACGGACAATACGGCGACCGCAATAGATGATATTTCTTAACCACGGACCGACGTCTCAATGGAAGTACCGCTCTCAAACTCCATTCAGCAAGATTTAAAAAGCTGCTTCCTCTCAGCAAACAGACTGCTGAGAGGAAGCAGCTTTTTAAATCTTGCTGAATGGAGTTTGAGAGCGGTACTTCCATTGAGACGTCGGTCCGTGGTTAAGAAATATCATCTATTGCGGTCGCCGTATTGTCCGTTCCTGACTTATTAGGCGGAGCTGAGATTCCCCCTTGGAGACCCTGATACAGATAAGCCAGTTTTATACTATTTTCTGAATCCTCTTGAAAAAGTCGAGTGACGAAACGCGTTGAGGGGGATAAGGCGTTTTCTGTGTGTTGTTTTCCGTGGATCACCACATCTACCCCGGCCAGGTGGTTTTGAGGGATCCGTGACTACCATCAGGAAAGACTGCAGATAAGCCTATATTTGTTTTATATGATGTACGGGCGCATTTTATATATATTAAGGATTTTATCTTTGTAATAAAACACTTTTATGGATCATAATGTTATGAGCTTGTGTTGGTACCCAGTTTTGAGGAATTGTTGGTAGCCTTATTTGGCATACTACACCATAATAGTTTTGCTCTGAGTCCATAGTGATCTGAACTTCTGGAACCATAAAGACTGGACATCAAGGAGTCTATATAGGATGTCGGGAATCTAATTACAGATAAGCTGTTTACTATTTGTTTTTTGGTACGAGGCCAATTCACCTGTTTGCCATATTGAGAAGACTAATTGTTGGTCATTTAATACACTATGCGTGGCGCTTCTCTTTTTTTGTCTTTTAGAATTATTTGAGCACTTGCAAATGAGTGCTTGTCTTTTTGAGGAGCTGCCTGCTGCATAAATTTGTATGTTCTTTATATTTATGTGGTGTATGAGGTACACACATATATATATGTAAATCATTGTCACACATTTGGTGTTTTTCTAATATTGCACTAAGCGCCTTTTGCTTATTATCTTTCTATATATATATATATATATATATATATATATATTGTAACAAAAGGAGGCATTTAGCTGGCAATATGCAGAGAAAGCAGGGAAGTAGAGTAAAACATTGGCACAGTTATGTACCTAGGTGGAGATTAAACCAGGTAAAAACATATGTGTAGTAAAAGTTGGTTTACTTACAAGATTTAAAAAGCTGCTTCCTCTCAGCAAACAGACAGGTTGTATCTGAAAGTCTAAACAGAGCCAGGGATGGGCGTGTCCTTTTTAAAGAGAAGGTGGGTGTGTCACCTGTCCATCAAGCTAGGCCTGTGGGAGGAGTGTCAGGTATAAAACCCTGCTTGTTTTATTGTTCAGGGAGATCAACGCTGGGCTAGCTGGCTGATCTGGACAGAGAGCTGGACTATGTATAGTAAGCGTTGAGGGTCTCCATAATTGCTGTGCAAATATACAGTGTGAAAACATTATTACCATCCTGACAATAAAGAACCATAAAAAGGAAGAAGTTGTACGCGTGTGCTTCTGCAGTAACGGGGTCTTGCCACAAGTGGTGTCAGGAGTGGGATGCTCCGGGAAGCAAGTTTCCGCTACCCAACCCGCGCAGACGTCAACATGGAGGAAGTACTGAGAACCCTCGTGAATGTGGCCGCTGCGCAGCAACAGCAGCAAGCTCAGATGCTATAAGTCGCCGAGGCACAGGTGGAAAACACAAGGCTCTTAAGAGAAGAGTTAAGCCAGGTGAGACAAGACAGAAATAAACCACCTGGTCCTGTTCTCCTGAAAATGTCGCCAGGTGATGACATAGAAGCATATCTGGGGGTAAATGTATGAATCCCCGGATTCTTCATCTCCGGCGTGTTCAGCCTCTTCAGCTCTTAAATTTAAAGCGGCGCTGCATTGTAAAGGGAAGTTTCCCTTTACAATGCAGCGCCGCTTTAAATTTAAGTGCTGAAGAGGCTGAACACGCCGGAAATGAAGAATCCGGAGATTCATACATTTACCCCCTGGTGTCCTTTGAGAGACTTGCAAAAAGGGCAAAATGGCCTCCTAAAGATTGGGCTGAGAGACTGGTGCCATATCTGACTGGTGAAGCTCAGCGAGCTTATATGGATTTAGATGAGGAACGGGCCTCTGATTATTCGTGCCTAAAGTCTGAGATATTGGCTCGCATTGGAGTTTCTGGGCCAGGCCGAGCCCAGCGCTATCACCAATGGCGCTATGATAAAGAAAAACGGTCAGAGCGCAAGTGGCTGAGCTTTCTAAAATTTTAAAGAAATGGCTGCAGCCTGAGGAGAATTCGCCTTCTCGGATTATAGAAGTTCTGGCGATAGATCACTGCATCCGGGGGCTGAACCGCGATTTGCAAAGGTGGGTTCTACAATCAGACCCACAAACTTATGAAGAGCTTGCCACCGTGGTAGAAAGGTTTTGTGCGCTACAGCAAATGACTAAAGAACCTGCATTTGTGCCAAAGCCGCTGCCACGCCAAAAGCCAGGTTTGACAATCCTTGCCACAGGGCCCAATGGCAAAACTGCTATGGACAGAGGGCCAGGTGCAAAGCTGTCTAATCAGAAGTGTTTTGAATGTGGTGAGCCAGGCCACTTTAAGGCAGAGTGTCCTAAACTACAGGAACCCATGGACTGTTCTGTGGCACATATTGGGCCTGCATTTCCAAGCTGTTTTACCATGAGTCCCACATCAGGAAGTCCTTGTTTGTTCTGGGTGACTGTGCTAATCAACCAAAACCTTGTTCTGGCCTTGGTTGACTCAGTGAGTGAACTCTCATTGGTTTCCAGCTCTGCCTTACCCGAAACCATAACGTCTCGGTTGCCCAAAGTGAAGGTTCTTTGCGTACATGGCACCACAGAGGAGTATGAAAGAACAATACTACCAGTCACACTCAAAGACAAAACTGTTATGGTGGTAGCTGCCATAGCACCTAAACTCCCGTATCCACTCATTTTGGGGCGAGACTTCCCACTGTTTAATGATGTCATCGGTGAGCGGATTCGGCCGGACATGCCGGCAACTGATGCAACGGTCGGAAGCACGGGCTTAAAGGAACCGCCTAAGAATCCACAGCATCTGGACATCGATCTTTTGGAACCGCCAAACCGGAATGCCATCCTGGGAGTCACAGCAGGAGTTCCACAAAAGCATCCACCTGCGGGGAAACATAGACAGTCCAAACTAGCATTGGTCGGTGATGTCGCAGATGAGCCCACCCCGCCTGTCAGTGAGGATACGGACTGGTCCACAATACCAATTTTGTTTTCTCTGCAGGACTTTGCTCGAGACCAACTTAATGATGCCACTTTGGAACATGCCTTTAAAAGTGTGACTGAGGTAAATGGGGTAGCGAAAACCGCCCAGCCTGCAGAAGGTATACCATATTTTATTGTTAAAAATAATTTCTTGTATAATGTTGCTACTGTACAGGGGGAAAAAGTAGAACAATTAATGGTTCCTCAGGTCCATGTACCCCTAGTGTTAAAAGCAGCACATACACATGTCTGTGGGGGACACCTAGGGGAGGATAAAACACGGGAACGAGTTCTGCTTAGGTTTTACTGGCCCGGTGTACACATGGCAGTGAAAAAGTATTGCCGGTCCTGTCTCATTTGTCAGAGAACCTGTCCCAAACCCATGTACAGGGCACCTCTCATTCCAATTCCAATAGTACAAGTTCCCTTTGAACGGATAGCTATGGACCTTGTCCGGCAGAGGGAGGAAATGACGGCCGGGACGCCAGAGGGAGCCAGAAGCGAGCCGCGGCGGCTGTGAGTACCGCCGCGGCTCGTGACAGTACCCCCCCTTGAGGAGGGGTCAAAGCACCCCGACATCCAGGTTTTCTTGGAAATTTCTTGAAGAACTCCTTCAGCTGTTTAGGGGCATGAAGTTGTCTCCAAGGAATCCAAGACCGTTCTTCTAACCTGCGATTCCTCCACTGTACTTTGAAGTGCACCTGCCCTTGCACTTTTTTAGAATCCAGGATTTTCTGAACCACGTATCTTCGTGGCTTGCTTGCATTTCTCCCAGACAAACTCGAAGACTGGACTTGATTTGGATAAAGTACTGGTTTCAATAGAGAACAATGAAACGTGTTGGTAATTCTCAAGGAGCGCGGAATTTTTAGCCTGAATGCAACCGAATTAACCTGCTTGATGATGAAAAACGGCCCGATGAACTTAGGGCCCAACTTCTTACAAGGTTGTTTCAGCCTGATATTTTTTGTAGACAGCCAGACTTTCTGGCCAACCTTAAGAGAGCATGTGGTACGGTGCCGGTCTGAAAAGTTTTTTGCAACAAGTGAGGCTTGTCTTAAAGATGAGTGCACTTTCTTCCAGATAACTCTGAGATCCCTGGCAGTGGAACGAATCTCCTGGATACCAACGGACTGGAGAGAATACAAAGAGTTCGATCTGGGGTGAAAACCATAATTGCAAAAAAACGGAGAGGTTTTGGTGGAGGAGTGACAGGAGTTGTTACAGGCAAATTCCGCCCAGGGCAACAAGGAGGACCAGTTGTCATGGAACTCCGACGTGTAGCATCGCAAGAACTTCTCCAAAGACTGGTTAACCCTTTCCGTCTGCCCATTTGACTGAGGGTGGTACGCTGATGACAAACTAATCTTGATTCCCAGGAGGGTACAGAATGATCTCCAGAACTGCGCAATGAACTGAGAACCCCGATCGGAGACGATGTCTGTAGGGAGTCCATGGAGGTGGTGAATGAATAAAACGGCCAAATCTCGAGCAGTAGGAAGCCTGGCTAGTGGAATGAAATGCGCCATCTTGCTAAACCAGTCTACCACGACCCAAATGGTATTGTGTCCCGCAGAGGGTGGTAGATCAACTATAAAGTCCATGGATAGATGTGTCCAAGGTTTAGCAGGAGCGGCTAAGGGAACTAACTGCCCTACCGGGCGAGTCCTGGGAACTTTGTTCCTGGCACAAACTTCACAGGACAGGACGTGACTTTTGACATCAGCAGACAGAGACGGCCACCATACGGAACGGGAAAGTATCTTTAGTGTTTTGTAAATGCCAGGATGTCCAGCAGTCCGACTGTTGTGTGCTTCAGCAAGAACTGTCTTCCTTAGATGAACTGGGACAAACAACCGTCCTACTGGAGTGTTGTCAGGAGCCAACCTCTGAAACCTTTGTAAGGTACAGCTCAGATCTTGAGTTAATCTGGCATGGACCATGGATACAGGAACAATAGGCTCTGGGTTAGTGACAGGGGCATGATGTGCCAGAAAACTTCTGGACAGGGCGTCCGCTTGAATATTTTTAGAACCAGGACGATAAGTGATAATAAAGTTAAATCGGGTGAAGAACAGTGACCACTGAGCCTGACGAGGGTTTAGACGTTTAGCTGACTGAATATACTGCAGATTCTTATGATCCGTTATAACGGAGATCTGGTGTGCAGCGCCTTCCAACCAGTGTCGCCATTCCTCAAAGGCCCATTTAATTGCTAGCAATTCTCGATTTCCCACGTCATAGTTGGTCTCCGCTGAGGAGAATTGGCGGGAAAAAAAGGCACATGGATGCAAGCGGTGAGTCTGAGGATCCTTTTGTGACAAGATAGCTCCAGCACCGACGTCAGAAGCATCTACCTCGAGAATAAATGGTACCTTCGGGTCCGGGTGTCTGAGGACCTGAGCGGACACAAAAGCTTCCTTTGGGGTTTTGAATGCATTTATTGCTTGCTGTGACCAAACAGCCGGATCACCTCCTTTGCGAGTCAAGGAGACGATAGGAGCCACGATGTCAGCAAAACCGCCAATAAATCTCCTGTAATAATTGGCGAATCCTAGGAATCTCTGGACCGCCTTGAGGTTATTGGGTTGTACCCAATCCAGGATTGCCTGGACCTTGGTGGGGTCCATGGAGAAACCCTCTGAAGAGATTATATAGCCAAGAAAGGATACCTTCTTAACCTCAAACTCACATTTTTCGAGTTTAGCGTAGAGATGATGTTCCCGTAGTTTCTGTAGGACTTGTCTGACATGACTCCGATGTTCCGGCAATGAATTTGAATATATGAGAATGTCATCTAAGTAGACAACAACAAAGTGTCCCAGGAACTCACGTAACACCTCATTAATCAAGTCCTGGAACACAGCAGGAGCGTTACTAAGGCCAAACGGCATGACCAAGTATTCGTAGTGGCCCGAGAGCGTGTTGAACGCCGTCTTCCACTCATCACCTGCTTTAATGCGTATGAGGTTATAAGCACCACGAAGGTCGATTTTTGTGAAGACCGTTGCTCCTCTTAATTGATCAAAGAGTACAGAGATGAGAGGCAGCGGATAGGTGTTTTTAACCGTAATCATATTCAGTCCCCGATAATCGATACATGGTCTGAGTCCACCGTCCTTCTTGGACACAAAGAAGCACCCAGCCCCTACTGGAGACTTGGATGGCCTGATGAAGCCTTTCTCCAGATTTTCATCAATGTACTCCTGCATGGATTTGGTCTCTGGACCAGAGAGAGAGTACAAACGTCCCTTGGGTAGTTTAGTACCTGGAATTAACTCAATGGCACAGTCGAACTCCCTGTGCGGTGGTAGAATATCAGCAGCCTTTTTGGAGAAGACATCCCAGAAGTCATGGTACTGGGAGGGAACCTGCTCCGGAATGGACCGAACCACACGTAGAGGTAATGTCAAACAGGACTGTGAACAATGAGAGCTCCACTGGACAATCTCTCCTTTTGCCCAATCTATGACAGGGTTATGACAGGATAGCCAAAGGTACTGACGGGCATTCGATGAGACGAAAGGCTATAGATTCGGAGTGGAGAGCCCCAATCCTCAATTGTAGTAGCGGGGTCTCCCAGGTAACCTTACCGCCTGGCAATGGAGCACCATCTAAGCCACATACCGTGATGGCGGATTTGAGTTTAACCCGTGGAATTCCAGCAGAGCAGGCAAACTCGAAGTCCAAGAAGTTACCTGCAGCTCCACTATCAATGAAGGCCGCCAGACCCACAGAACAAGCACTGAACGTGAGCTGTGCAGGAACCAATACCGCATTTTTTGGGGAGACAATTTGTAGACCTAAGTGAACTTTCCCCTCGTTCCCTAGGCATGCTCGTTTCCCGACTTGTTTGGGCAAGAACGAGAGAAGTGGCCTCTTGCGCCACAATATAAACATAAGCTTTGTGACCGTCTCCTGTCTCTTTCCTCAGAGGAAAGACGGTATGCTCCCAATTGCATTGGTTCCTCACCATCCTGGGAGATAGGAACGAAGGCGGATGGAAGTGATGACTGTCACTCACCAGACTGTGAGTGCTTCTTCCCGTGTGTTTAGGAACCGTGGCCGTCCACCATCCTGAGGGTCTGCGCATGCGCAGCCCTTTCAAAACCTTCAGTGCCCGTTCCTTTAACTTAATTGGCTGATCAGGCAACACTCCCTATTTAAAGCACCTGCTGTCCTCTCCTCGTTGCTTGATCTTGGAGTCTCATTCCCCGTGAGCCTCTGAAGGTGTTTCCTCGTGTATTCAGCGCTGCTGATTCCTGTGGTTTCCAGACCACTTCTACTCCTGTGGTTTCCAGACCACTTCAACTCTCCTGTGTTTCATCGTGACTGTTAGCTGATTCCTATCCGCTGCCTCCGTGCACTACAGTCTTCAGACCACTTCAACTCACCTGTGTTTCATCGTGACTGTTAGCTGATTCCTATCCGCTGCCTCCGTGCACTACAGTCTTCAGACCACTTCAACTCTCCTGTGTTTCATCGTGACTGTTGCTGATTCCTATCCGCTGCCTCCGTGCACTACAGTCCTCAGACCACTTCAACTCTCCTGTGTTTCATCGTGACTGTTTGGCTGATTCCTATCTGCTGCCTCCGTGCGCTACAGTCTTCAGCTCATCTCAACTCTTCCGTGTTTCCTCGAGACTGCTACAACTGATTCCTATCCGCTGCTCTCCGTGCTCAACAGTTCCAGCTCAGCTCTACTCTCCCGTGTTTCATCGTTCCTGCACCTGCTGGTTGCTATCCGCTACCTCCGTGTACCTGCAGAGTCCTGCTGGCTGCTACTCCTCAGTTCTACTCGTGTCTGCAGCAGCTGATCCGCTCTCCGTGCTTCTCAGTGTTCCTGCTGGTCTCTACTCGCCAGTCTGCATCGGATCTGCGCCTCACTGCTTTCATCTCGTCTAGACCATCGCTACTCTTCAGGGTTCTCCAGGAGTCCAGTTCTTCATACTACTGCTTCCTGAGTATTTGTTCCCCTGCTGGTCTACCTACCTGTGCGCTGCACCTACTTGATTACCGCTTCACCCTCCAGGGACTTAGCATCCTGCCGGCCTCCAGCCGTTCAGGTATCTCTGTACTCCTGTCTGACAGCCTGCTCCTGAACCACGGTATGCATACTTCTCATTGACTGTGCTGGTGTATTGCATATCTTGCTGGACTGAGTTGTTCTCCTCTGGAGCTTACTATCCGCTGAGACTTTTGCCATCATTGACTGTGTTATCTTTTGCCCGGATAGTTTCTATGACTTTGTATTATTGCAGTGCTGTTCAGTCATTTCTATATTGTGCATATCATTGTGGATCAAGTTCAAGGTGCCCGTGTATCCTCTGTATTGCAGTCTCTCCCCGTGCTCCTCCTCACATATATATTCAGTGGTACAACTTGCTAGAGGCAGACCACTGATTCCTGTTTCCAGTGTCACCTGTTCCAGTGTCCTCTCACATAGCAGTGGTACAACTTGCTAACGCAGACCACTGACTTCCCGGATACCTTCACCTGGATCCCATTCCTTCACCCAGACAGCGGTACAACTTGCTAAACGCAGACCGCTGACTCTCATCACCTCTTCGTTTCTGTTGGACATTCCTCCTCACTATAGCAGTGGTACAACTTGCTACCGCAGACCACTGACTACCCTCACGTGTCCTTTGTCCATTCAGTTCCTCGTGTATTACTACATATACATTACCAGTGCTGCTAGTCATAGACTTTCCCGAGCATCTCTATTATCAGCTGTCTCCTGTTCCGTGATCACCCCGCTACCAGAGTACCATATTACCACCTATACTGCTCTGGTAAGCTTATCACCTGGTGATCCCTGGGTAAAGACTCCTAGTGCCCGTGACAGTAAGATCAGGCCATGACAGACCCAGATACTGAACCTACAGCCAAAGAGATGCTGCAGCATCTGGTCACCCGTGTGGAGCAACAGGATGCTCGCCAACAGCTGTTACTTCAATGCTACCAGTCGTTAGCCTCCCAAGGAACATCTGGACCGACCGTTACAGCTAATGTCGAAGCTCCTGTGCTTTCCTCCTTTTCCCCAGTGCCATCCCAGGTGTCTACAGCTCCCACGCTTCACCTGCCTACTCCGTCAAAGTACGATGGACCCCAAAACTTGTAGGGGTTTTCTCAACCAATGCTCAGTTCATTTTGAGCTCCAACCTCAAAATTTTTCTACCCATCGTTCCAGAGTGGCCTATCTTATCTCATTGTTTTCTGGACAAGCTCTGGCTTGGGCCTCCCCTCTGTGGGAGAGAAACGATCCTGTATTACAAGATAGTGCCAAATTCATTTCTATGTTCCGAAGTGTGTTCGATGAACCAGGTCGTGTGACCTCCGCTGCTTCCCGCATTCTTCGTTTACGTCAGGGTTCTCATACAGTAGGCCAGTACGTCATTCAATTTAGGATATTAGCCTCTGAACTTCAGTGGAACACTGAAGCATTAATTGCCGCCTTCTGGCAGGGGCTCTCCGATAAAATTAAAGATGCACTGACTACCCAAGAGCTTCCTACGTCATTAGAAGATTTGATCTCTCTTTGCCATCGTGTAGACATGAGGTTTCGTGAAAGAGAATCTGAGAAAACAACTTCAGTTAAAGCACCTCTTCGCTCAACTCCTCAATTTCGTCCAGCTTCACCTTCTGTGATCCCCATGGAGATAGGACGTTCCAAATTAACTTCAGAGGAGAGGAACCGAAGAGTAAAGAATAGACTTTGTATCTATTGTGCTGATTCCACACATATGCTCAGTTCTTGCCCTAAGAAATCGGGAAATGCCAGGCCCTAACTAGTTCTGGAGAGGTGAAGTTAGGGTCCCTGGAGTCCTCTCCATCTTCTACGAAATTAAAAGTCTGCGCTTTTGATGTTACGATTTCCTTTGCTACCAAATCCTTTCAGTCTCAAGCTCTGATTGATTCTGGAGCAGCAGGAAATTTCATTTCTAAATCCCTAGTGAATCAATGGACCCTACCAGTGATTACTTTGAAAACACCGATTACTGTGACTGCTATAGATGGATCACGTCTCATCAATGGTCTCATCACCCAGAGTACGTCTCCAGTAACGCTTCAGATTGGTGTGCTACACCATGAAGAGATTTCGTTTTTAATTCTTCCTGTTACGACAAGTCCAATTGTCTTAGGCCTTCCATGGCTTCAATGTCATTCTCCCCAGATTGACTGGCGCACTCCTCAAGTTACGTCTTGGGGAGCTGAATGTCATCATCGTTGTCTTTCCCAAGTCATTCCTCCTAAAATACAGCAATCTTCCATCTCATCTTCCTCACCGGGACTCCCTCCTCAGTATGCTTCATTTGCTGATGTTTTTGATAAAGCTCAGTCTGAACGTCTTCCTCCTCATCGTTCATGGGATTGTCCGATCGATCTTCTACCTGGCAAGACTCCTCCTAGGGGTCGGGTCTATCCACTTTCGTTACCTGAAACTCAAGCTACATCTGATTACATCCAGGAGAATCTCCAGGGAGGGTTTATTCGACCTTCCACCTCTCCCGCTGGAGCCGGGTTCTTCTTCGTAAAAAAGAAGGATGGATCACTACGCCCCTGCATAGATTTTCGTGGACTCAATGCCATTACTATTAAAAATCGGTATCCCATTCCGTTGATCACTGAGTTATTTGATCGCATCAAGGGAGCTCGGATCTTTACCAAGTTGGATCTTCGTGGTGCCTATAATTTAATTAGAATCCGGCCCGGTGACGAATGGAAGACAGCGTTCAACACCAGATATGGGCATTATGAATATCTAGTAATGCCTTTCGGGTTGTGTAATGCCCCCGCTGTTTTCCAGGGCTTCGTCAATGAGATCTTTCGGGACTTGTTATATGTATGTGTCGTTGTCTACCTGGACGACATATTGATCTTTTCACAGGACCTGCCTTCTCATCACCAACATGTGGCAGAGGTCCTTTCCAGACTCCGGAAAAATTCATTATTCTGCAAACTAGAAAAATGTTCATTCGAGTTGCCCCAGATTCCATTTTTGGGGTATATTGTTTCCGGAGTTGGCCTGAAAATGGATCCAGAAAAGGTGAATGCTGTATTACATTGGCCCCAGCCAACTACTCTTCGTGCTATCCAGCGTTTTTTAGGTTTTGCCAATTACTATAGACGCTTCATTCAAGACTTCTCGTCCATTGCATCTCCTATTGTGGCCCTGACTCATAAAGGGGCCAATACTAAGCAATGGTCATCCGAGGCCCTCCAAGCCTTTCAATTTCTTAAAGAGTCCTTCTCCTCTGCTCCCATTCTTCGACAGCCTGATGTGACACTTCCCTTCTTCCTAGAAGTAGATGCCTCTAATGTGGGCTTAGGAGCCATTCTCTCCCAACGCTCGGAGCAACAAAAATTCCATCCTTGTGCCTTTTACTCTCGGGGTCTCCTGCCTGCGGAGAAAAATTACACTATCGGGGACAAGGAGTTGCTGGCTATCAAAGTTGCATTAGAGGAGTGGAGATACTTATTGGAAGGAGCTCGTCACACTGTGACGATTTTCACGGATCATAAGAACTTGTCATACCTACAGTCTGCCCAATGCTTGAACCCTCGTCAAGCAAGATGGTCTCTTTTCTTTTCCCGTTTCGAATTAATCATAACCTTCAAACCAGCTACCAAGAACAAGAAAGCTGACGCTCTATCTCGAGCTTTTGTGACGTCCTCGGACGTTGAAGAGGTTTCCAACCATTCTATACTAGACCCCAAATGTATTTCGCTGGCTGCTTCTTCCACTAAAGTGCTACCATTTGGGAAGACCCTCGTGCCTCCTACTCTGAGGAGGAAAATCCTTTCGTGGTTCCATTCTTCTCGTTTTTCTGGACATGCTGGTGAACGCAAGACCTTTGAGATTCTCTCTCGAAGTTACTGGTGGCCCTCGATGAGGAGAGACGTCAAAGAGTTTGTTACTTCTTGTGAATTGTGTTCTCAGTTTAAATCCTCCCGCAGAACTCCAGCGGGGTTGCTGCAACCACTACCCTTTCCGTCCAAGCCCTGGACCCATATTAGTATGGACTTTGTTACTGATCTGCCATCTAGTAAAAATTGTAATACTATTTGGGTAGTGGTAGACAGATTTTCGAAGATGGCTCATTTTGTCCCTTTGTCTGGTTTGCCTTCCTCGTCTACTCTGGCTGAACATTTCGTTAAGGAAATCTTTCGTATTCATGGATGTCCGTCTGAGATTGTGTCAGATAGAGGAGTACAATTCGTTTCCAGATTCTGGCGGGCCCTTTGTAAAACCTTGGACATACGATTAGCACTCTCATCTTCTTACCATCCGCAATCTAACGGACAAACTGAACGGGTCAATCAAGATCTCGAGACCTTTATAAGGATGTTCTCATCAGCCAATCAAGACAACTGGGTAGAATTGCTTCCTTGGGCTGAATTCGCTCATAACAACATGTACCATGAGTCATCGTCCAAAACTCCATTCTTTGTGGTTTACGGTCACCATCCGTCTTTTCCGGAATTTCCTGCACTCCCTCCCACCCAAGTTCCTGCTGTAGAGACTGTTTGTCAGACCTTCAAAAATATTTGGTCTCAGGTCAAAACCTGTTTAAAGAAGACATCTGCCAAATATAAGTCTTTCGCAGATAAGAAGAGGCGGGCTATTCCACCACTGAAAATTGGAGATCGTGTCTGGTTATCTACCAAAAATATTCGTTTGAAGGTCCCATCTATGAAATTCGCTCCCCGTTTTATTGGTCCATATAGGATCATTCAAGTGATAAATCCAGTTTGTTTCAAACTTCTACTTTCTAAGAACCTTCGTATTTCCAATGCCTTCCATGTGTCCTTGCTCAAACCTCTCATCATCAACCGTTTCTCGGCTCCTCCTTCAGCACCTCAGCCAGTTCAAGTTCATCAGGAGGAAGATTTCGAGACTACTCAGGTATTGGACGCAAAAATTTCGCGAGGAGTTCTCCGTTTCCTCGTTCATTGGAAGGGCTTTGGTCCTGAGGAGCATTCATGGATCAAAGCTGAAGATCTCAACGCCCCAGCTCTTCTTAAGAAGTTTTATTCCAAAAATCCGGACAAGCCCGGTTCCAGGCGTTCTGTGCCCACCTTTAAAAGGGGGGGGTACTGTCACTCACCAGACTGTGAGTGCTTCTTCCCGTGTGTTTAGGAACCGTGGCCGTCCACCATCCTGAGGGTCTGCACATGCGCAGCCCTTTCAAAACCTTCAGTACCCGTTCCTTTAACTTAATTGGCTGATCAGGCAACACTCCCTATTTAAAGCACCTGCTGTCCTCTCCTCGTTGCCTGATCTTGGAGTCTCATTCCCCGTGAGCCTCTGAAGGTGTTTCCTCGTGTATTCAGCGCTGCTGATTCCTGTGGTTTCCAGACCACTTCTACTCCTGTGGTTTCCAGACCACTTCAACTCTCCTGTGTTTCATCGTGAGTGTTAGCTGATACCTATCCGCTGCCTCCGTGCACTACAGTCTTCAGACCACTTCAACTCACCTGTGTTTCATCGTGACTGTTAGCTGATTCCTATCCGCTGCCTCCGTGCACTACAGTCTTCAGACCACTTCAACTCTCCTGTGTTTCATCGTGACTGTTGCTGATTCCTATCCGCTGCCTCCGTGCACTACAGTCCTCAGACCACTTCAACTCTCCTGTGTTTCATCGTGACTGTTTGGCTGATTCCTATCTGCTGCCTCCGTGTGCTACAGTCTTCAGCTCATCTCAACTCTTCCGTGTTTCCTCGAGACTGCTACAACTGATTCCTATCCGCTGCTCTCCGTGCTCAACAGTTCCAGCTCAGCTCTACTCTCCCGTGTTTCATCGTGGCTGCACCTGCTGGTTGCTATCCGCTACCTCCGTGTACCTGCAGAGTCCTGCTGGCTGCTATTCCTCAGTTCTACTCGTGTCTGCAGCAGCTGATCCGCTCTCCGTGCTTCTCAGTGTTCCTGCTGGTCTCTACTCGCCAGTCTGCATCGGATCTGCGCCTCACTGCTTTCATCTCGTCTAGACCATCGCTACTCTTCAGGGTTCTCCAGGAGTCCAGTTCTTCATACTACTGCTTCCTGAGTATTTGTTCCCCTGCTGGTCTACCTACCTGTGCGCTGCACCTACTTGATTACCGCTTCACCCTCCAGGGACTTCGCATCCTGCCGGCCTCCAGCCGTTCAGGTATCTCTGCACTCCTGTCTGACAGCCTGCTCCTGAACCACGGTATGCATACTTCTCATTGACTGTGCTGGTGTATTGCATATCTTGCTGGACTGAGTTGTTCTCCTCTGGAGCTTACTATCCGCTGAGACTTTTGCCATCATTGACTGTGTTATCTTTTGCCCCGGATAGTTTCTATGACTTTGTATTATTGCAGTGCTGTTCAGTCATTTCTATATTGTGCATGTCATTGTGGATCAAGTTCAAGGTGCCCGTGTATCCTCTGTATTGCAGTCTCTCCCCGTGCTCCTCCTCACATATATATTCAGTGGTACAACTTGCTAGAGGCAGACCACTGATTCCTGTTTCCAGTGTCACCTGTTCCAGTGTCCTCTCACATAGCAGTGGTACAACTTGCTAACGCAGACCACTGACTTCCCGGATACCTTCACCTGGATCCCATTCCTTCACCCAGACAGCGGTACAACTTGCTAAACGCAGACCGCTGACTCTCATCACCTCCTCGTTTCTGTTGGACATTCCTCCTCACTATAGCAGTGGTACAACTTGCTACCGCAGACCACTGACTACCCTCACGTGTCCTTTGTCCATTCAGTTCCTCGTGTATTACTACATATACATTACCAGTGCTGCTAGTCATAGACTTTCCCGAGCATCTCTATTATCAGCTGTCTCCTGTTCCGTGATCACCCCGCTACCAGAGTACCATATTACCACCTATACTGCTCTGGTAAGCTTATCACCTGGTGATCCCTGGGTAAAGACTCCTAGTGCCCGTGACAATGACGTTTCCTTTTCAGTTTTCCGCTCTTTATATCTCCTGTCAATTTTAATGGAGAGGTGCATCAGATCCTCCAGAGAGCTAGGAGACGGGTATTGCACCAGCGAATCTTTAATCTGTTCGGATAGGCCGACACGGAACTGACTACGTAAGGCAGGGTCGTTCCATCCACTGTCAGGTGACCATCTACGGAATTCAGCGCAGTATTCTTCTGCCGACCGTCGGCCTTGTTTCAAGGATTGTAGATGAGCTTCCGCGGAGGCCACTCGAACCAGGTCATCATACAGTAAACCCAATGCCTCAAAGAAGGAGTCTACGGACTGCATGGCCGGACTGGTCTGTGGCAAAGAAAACGCCCAGGACTGGGGGTCACCCTGTAGAAGGGAAATAATAATCCCAACTTGTTGCTGCTCAGAACCGGAGGAGCGTGGTCTCATCCGAAAATAGAGCTTGCAACTCTCCCTGAAGTTCCGAAACAGGGTTCTATTTCCGGAGAACCGATCCGGTAAATTCATTTTGGGCTCACAGATGGGATCTGGAGGAGATTGTGAAGCTTTTGTGGCTTCTTGAACAGACATATGCTTAGCTAATCCCTGCATCATCTGATACAAAGACTCAACATGGCCTGCTAGGGTTTGTGCCAGAGACGGTGTGGATCCACTTGCATCCATTCTAATCTTGTCTCCGTGAGTGGGCCGGTTATAATGTTAGGAACTCTTCCAGCCGGCACAACACAACCCGGAGTCTACTCTGCCAGTCAGGTGTTCACTGGAGCCCCTGATGGTGGGGACAGACTGGGCTGCAGACTGACAGAGGGTCGTGAAGTGTGTACCGGCTGGGGAGAACCCAGGCAAGAAGAGTCAGGTCCACGCAGAGGTCAAAGGCCGGCAGCAGGTATCAGTATCGATGAACAAGCTGAGGTCAGAGGTCACAAGCAGAGAAGCGGAACGGGTAAACGAGCCAAGGATCAGGGTCACAGGAAACAAAAGCGAAGTCCAATACAAAGCCAAGGGTCAAACACGGGTAGTCAAAACGTAGATACCAGGATACAGGAACTGGAACAAGCAGGTCAGCAGACTGGAGCACAGAAGCTATAACCGGCAATGAGGCAGCAGTCCTCATTGCCTTAAATACAGACACAGACCAATCAGCAGTTGAACACACTCCTGCAGGTTAATTTCCTCGTATTCAGCAGAGCCAATCAAGGCTAGCCCCTGACCTACACAGTTGCAGGCTAATGCCTGTTAACGCTAATGAAATCAGCCCACCAGCTGCCTATTATGCGCATGTGCCCGGCTACCAGCACCGCCGGGACGCAGCGCTTGTGTCGTAGCGTCTGGCCGTTGCATTGGCGACGGCCGGGCAGAAGGAGGAAATGACGTCCCGGTCGTCAAGGTGACGGCCGGGATGCCAGAGGGAGCCAGAAGAGAGCCGCGGCGGCTGTGAGTACCGCCGCGGCTCGTGACAGTTACTGTAAAAAAAAAAAGCAGCCTCCCTTCTCACACCAGGGGGTGAATAACAGTTTATGGTTTGTATCCCAGGTAGAATTTATTACCAGCCTCCAGAACAACAAAGTGGCCTCCTTTCACAAAATTTGGGACGTTTGGTACTCGCACTATTCCTCACCCATGCCCGTCGAACTGAAATGCCACTCCTTCAACTACCAATCACACTCCCATCCCCCCCCCACTGGCATGTTCCCTACATCCGTCTATATATTTGCACCATGCTAACAGCATCTTGATATGGGTATTGGCCGCGAGCCCTCCTCTGGCTCTTCTCCATACCGGGTCACTGGACCAGTTTGGTATGCTTCTCAATGTTGTAATCTGTTACGCTGTCCATGTTACTTGTGTTATATGCACCCTACCTGTTTGCTTGCTTCATAATATATTATATACGTATATATATATATATATATATATATATATATATATATTGTTGAAGTCGTATAATTGGATGAACGAAAGTATATTGGTTTAATATTGGTTTGCCGTGCGTATTGCGAAGCGTACGCCATGTGTTACGTGACGTGGTGCGTTCGCACGATAAAATACGCACGCACACACTCGCATTACAACAGTTAGTTATTTATATAATTTCATATTGGTTCTGTTACACTGTAATTCAGGAGCAGATAGTATTCGGTTTATTATTAGTCTATATATATATATATATATATATATATATATGTATATGTTGATTATATGTACATTGTAGTGTTATTAAAGGTTTAGGTAATAGGAAAGGTGTCATGCCTGATATCATATTGAAGCCCTAATCATCAGCAGCTGTCCAGTGCAGTCGGCGAAGAGATCGCACATTGCATACTTTAGTTATTGATATTAGAGAGTAAAACCTTTGTATGATACTGGCTATGAAAAGGAGTAGACCCCCTGGAGAGAAGACCCCCCACCTTTGGATTCCTTAGATTGAATCAACCTATTATCTGTCTGGCCTGGACCCACCCAACGTCTGGACCTATAGAAACAATCTACGTCATCTCTATTGTTCACAATGAAACACTGACTGTATATATATTAGTTGCATCTCACTGGGGCCTCAGTCAACTCTGACACAATATTCTATACAGAATATTGTCCATCGGGTCCGGTGGTTGCGCAGCGTGCGCAAGCGATTGCATTTGGTATGTACTTATCTTTTGGTATTGGCTGTGCTGTACTGTACTTTATCATGATATAATAATGTATTGAATTATTGACTATTTACATCTGTTAAAAATAAATCACTTTGTGCTTTGGACACACATTCAATTGATTGGGCAATGCTTATTTTAAAACGATAGAATTACTTTAATAATTTGGGGGCTCGTGAGTTAGGAATTACGTTACCGGCAGGTATGCAACGCTAATGATATTCGGTTCCTCAACAAAGGGTGGATGGACGGACGCGTCGCATAAAGCAGGAAAGAACGTAATGCGTCTAATACCTGTGGTTCACTGTGTGTTGCGAAACCGAATGTCCGTTGTTGCATAGACTGAAGGAACGCTAATTAGAATCTAGGGACAAGAAAGAAAAATGTTTCTTTTTATTGTCGTTTTATGTTTTAAAGTGTATTGCATTGCTGTGCGTATGTGTAGTTCCTGCTGTGCGTACGCAAACTTCCGGTAGATTTGCCACGTGGTTGAACAATAGTTTTGAAAGTTGTTATATGCATACTGTAAGCACTTGGTAAAGTCTCTGAAAAGATCGTGCCATTGTTTGGGAAAGTTATTTTCTGTACAGAAAACAAAGGTTATGTGTGTGTATGTGAATAAATACATAAAGGCAAAAGTATACTGGTAACTAATAGGCAACTATAGGTTTTCGCACGTGCACCCAATACTAATCACGACATGCACTGATAAAGGGTATTGTTTGCTAGAAGGGACAGAGCATTGCGGTGTTATCTGTGGTCCGCATAATGAATCATTGAGCTGTGCAAATCGACCGCATGGCAAGGCCGTGATTGAGTATTGGGAGGGCAGTGTGGTACTATTTAAAAATTCATAGCGCTGTAGTTCAGGTGTGTCTGACGGGGCATGTTAAAAAAGGTGACCTGACAACAAAGGTTCTGTTCTAGGGCTGAGCAGGATATAAAGAAACCTTTGTGTGAGTGGTGTTCTGTTCTAATAAGAGCAGGTGATAAAGAGACACCACAGAGTATGCATGGCATACTCAAATCGAAAATAACAGGTTTTCGCGGCATTCCCAAATATTAATCGCAAAGCTTACCGATAGTTAGTATCCGTAAGCCGTGCGATCGGACCGCATGGTTGATTTAGTGCAGCCGTGATTGCGACTTGGGAGATGTGGGAGGAAATACGCTGCAACCACTGATATTCTTAATTGATATCTGGTGCTGACAGTGGTAAAGTACTCACACTAGGAAGGGCATTGATATCTTAAGGGGACGTGCCTGTTGAAAACGTCCATGAATAAAAAAATCTCTAGTAAGTTCTGTTTGAAAGGAGAACAGGTAAAAGTCTTTTTGTGTAGCGTTGAGAAATAGGTTGTTTTCACAATGGAAACGAAGCAAACGCTAGAGATAGTTCATGTTGTGCTACCTAATGAATGGCCGGTTGGTTCGGCAAAATATGTTATGTATAATAAATACGGTGCGTATGCTACGGCATACTGCGACAAATGGGTCAAGATGACCCGGGAGTGTGTGAAACCTTTCCCAAACATAGGTAGTCTTGACTCAGAGGTGTTAAATAATGTTAGAAATAAAGTGAGGTTGATTAAATCAACAAAAACGAGAATTGAACATGATGACTGTTTAAAATTGTGGCAAATGGAAGGTAACACGTGGCAGAGCAGCGAGCGCACAGCGGAAGTGAGTGTAAGGAAAAACACGTGTTCAGCGGAAGTAAGCGTACCGGAAACAAGCATTCCGGAAGTGTGCGTTGCAAAGCATGGCGAACTGAGCGCAAACACGCCCCCGATAAATTCGGTCGGGGCGGGAAGTACAGCCAATACCAAAAAAATGTAAAAACTGTAACTAGTAACTTGTATGTTGTTTTAAGTAACGTTAAAAGTAATGTTTCAGGACAAAGAAGAGGAACGGTCCCACCAGCAGGGGCAGCTGCTGAAAGTGGTGAGAGTAATGAAAAGGTTAACACAGGGGGAGACATCCATTTTACTGCAGCAGCAATTTCAGCAACTAGTTTCAGTGATTTGGTAGACTTACATCCTGTCTGCACAGCAGCAGTTCCCAATGGGAAAGCAGACAGGAATAGTGATGTTCCCTTAAAACATGTAGCAAAGCATGATCCATGCACTAGGTCTGAAACATTTTCAATTTTGTCTGATTTCCCTGATCCTAGGAAAGATTTGACCAAATGTCAGCAGTTTATTAGATATTATGGTAATGTGTATGAGCCAACTAATAACGATTGGCGAGTATTATTGAAGACCTGTCTTCCTCTCAATACTGACATACAAAAGTTCATTAAGGATTGTATGTTGGAGGAGGATGAATCCTTAACCGAGGATGATAATCAGGACAATATTAGACATATAATCACACAGTTGGCCACATATTTCCCAGTGATAGTGGACTGGAGTAAAATTTTTAGTATCCAGCAAAAAGATAGTGAAAATGCAGCAGACTATTTTTGCAGAGCTTTGATAGCAATGGGCAAATATACTGGGGTACCAGACATAAAAGATAATCCATATTACAGAGAGGTTGCTGTTAAAGTTCTAATGGATGGCCTCAGGGAAAACTTAAAAAGAAGGGTGCAAACTTCATTACCATACTGGAAAGGAACCACTGTAAGTGCTCTCAGGGAGTCAGCTATAGAACATGATAAAAGTATAAACAAACAGAAAGAGACACTAAGTGATAGGGTAATGATGATAAGTATCCCAGCACTAGAGGGACTGCACACACGACCACCAGAATACAACCCACATAACAGGAAACCCAGAATAGTGAGATGTTACAATTGCAGAGAAGAAGGACACATTAGGAAAGATTGTAAAAAGGAAGAGAAACAACACGAGTTGAGGAAGTGTTTTCAAGGCAATAAAATAGGACACCTAGCAAAACATTGTGAAGACATGACAGGGACGTGCTTCTACTGCCATAAGAAGAGACACATGAGTAGGAACTGTGTAGAGAGAAGAATGAATACCTGGGTTGGAAATCACATAGACATCCACAAAGGAGGCGTACACTTCTCTCAGAGGTTCCCCTTTAATTGATTGCACACTCTGTAACAACTAATATTCTGGGGGAGAAATATAGCCGACTCTAGAGTTAATCTGTGGTGAGCATTAAGGTGCAAAATGTAGAAAGAAACTTATTTTTTTAAAAGTAATCTTTGTTGATTTTGTTTGTTCGTTTTATGTTGTCACATGTTTGTTTTCCTAAATCGCTAGCCGACGGCAAAGAATAGAAATGTTTGTTTTGTTTGCTGTTTTAAGATAACTATCTTGTTTTTCTTTTCACAGATAAAAGGGACACAAAAGAAGTATAGACAAGTGTTTAAAAGGGGTGAGATAGAGAAATAGAAGAATTACTCTTGAAAGACTAATTAACAATAGACAATTGGAACACTCTTTTGTTTTAGGCTGCAGTGACTCATGATAATTTGTTTGGCTGAGAATCATTAGCCAACAATAAAGTATGTACATACTTTGCTCCAAAATATCGTTTTATGTATTTCAGAGAAAATAAGAGTCACTAAGAGTACATTTTTTCATTTCTCTATCATAAATTAGAAAAGTCCGTTGAAAAGGTATGTAGTCAATGATATACCGAGTTCATAATGAACAAATGACGGACGACACTGGATTGCACTGTTAAGAACCCCTAGTCAAGTATGGGGAGGGGTCATAGTTAGCAAATAGCTAAGGGGAACAGTGGAATGAATACAGCCATTTCCCCATAGAGTCAGAGTCCAATCCAGCTGTCATTTTGTTGTAAAAAAATCTCCCTTTCTACATGTATGTTTGTATTCAAACCTTTGTATTCCCATCATTCATTGCTTTCCTATTTCTCATTCTTTACACAAACGCTACTCTCTCTCTCTCTACTTCTCTCTCTCTCTCTCTCTCCCGCTCCCTCTACCTCTCTCTCTCTCTCTACTTCTCTCTCTCTCTCCCGCTCCCTCTCCCTCTCTCTCTACCTCTCTCTCTACCTCTCTCTCTCTCTCTCTCTCTGCTCTGGTAGAGATAAAATCAGACAGTCTCAACAATGGGGCTAAAACATATTTTATGTTTTTACATAAGACAAATTCAGAGATACACACACTAGATTGACATAAGTTACAGAAACAGTCAGGGGTTTTGTTTTCATGTGTATAGAAACTGCTGATTTTTAAGCAGAAAGGTTCTGTTGTGGAAATACGATTCATGTTTTATAGATTGCATATCTGTTTTGTTTTTTGTTTTGTTTTTTTGTTTTGTTTTGGCTCGTGCCTCCTGTACAAAAATGTGCCTTTTTATGGATGCACAAAGGGTAGAGACAGGAGATTGCTAGAGGATAGGCATACAGATATGCATCTCTGTGTGGAACATTGGAGTAGGATTTTTACCACAAGATACGACATAATGTGAAACCCTAGAAAATGTAGAATTTTCATGTTTTATAATTTTCACTGTTAGACAGGCATGTACTGGATACTGTTATATTTGAAGAAAGTGTTATAGAAAGAGACCTCTTTGCCTTTCCCACTTAGTCAAGTAGCTGAATATGAGGTACTGAGAATGACATGTGAGTTGGCAGAGGGAAAATCGATTGATATACATTGGTCTTTAGCATTTTTCTAGTCTAGAGGGCGATGTTGAGGTGACTGAGAAATCGTTTTATAGCAATACCAGCACATGATTAGGACACTACATAGAGGACTTTATACAGGGACACAGTTACCAACGGAAGTAGCTGCTAGTAAGGTCCACACTTACACGCACAACCATACATGGCTGTCACACCAGGGAGAACATAGCTGTCAAATAGACAGCAGGGTTTTATGTGACAGCTAACAAATCTATGTTTTGTTTTGTTCTTTGTTGTATTGTTTTAGTTTTAAAAAGGTGAACACACACACACATGCACGCATACACATATTGGTTAATATAGGAAGATTTGTGTTACCCGAGGGATAAACTGTCTGGAAGGTGATGAGTCTGGTGGACTCTGGAGAGATGGACAAGGTAGACCAATAGAGCCATCCCATATCCCTCCTGCTGATGGGTTTTCCTCCAGGTAAAACAAATACACGTCATCCAATTACCACCATGCAGGATCCTCAAGTATACACAGGTGTACCAATGAAATATGTCTGGGTAGAGGTGTATTGAAATGTGTCTAATGTATTACTGTATCATACTCAAAGCTTTTGTTATTTAATGTGATAGTCCTAGAGTTATAATAGATAATAGGGGTATTCATGTTGTTGATAATAGATGTATAATGTATGAGTAGTGGTAACAAATCACATACTTTCAGTTAGCCATAAACCAGTGTGAACATAAAGTAGTGGTACTCGGTAGAATGAATTGAATAGAATAAGAGTTGGAACTTGATTGAAGTGCCACTAGTCCTTTCCCGCTGCCAAGAGATCACCCCTGGGCAGACTCCTAACCTGTCAGTTTTTGAAATGTTCTTGACCCCTCGTGAGATGAGATTGTAACTGGGAGGCTAGGTTAGACCTTGAGAGAAGGTAAATAGTGAGACAGCAACCGAGAACGTCCAAAACACTGTTTCCTGAAAGGTCACACTAACTGTCAGGATGTTGGATCAGGAGAGTAAGTTGTGGAGCAGAAATTTCTTAAGCTTAGGTTATTTGCCAGACAGGTACCTGGTGTAGGCTACTAGCCTCACGGCTTCAAGGGTAGCAGAGACACACTGGTGCCCATACCACCCACTGCAGAGGGGCCAACACTCAGAGAAGGGTCCAAGGGCACTCATGAGTCTGTACTGGAAGGCCTCGAATGCAGTTAGTAGCACCTGAGCCAAAGGCTAAGACTGTTGTCCAGCATGAAGTTGTAGTTTTTCCTGTTTTGTGTTCTCTCATTACATTTTCTTCTCAGGGCGGTTAATTCTTTCGATTATTAGCAGGTGACAGAGACTGGTTCAGGTAATGATAAGGAGGTATTGGGGAGAAAGAAGTTAGTAGCACAATCAGTCCAGTCAATTACTCTATTCAATTCAGGGGTAAAGGAAAATTTAGAAACCTTGGAGCTTGGAGAAAGTGCGAGGGGCTATTGTCTGAATAGCATTACGCCCGTAAGTACGGCGACCCCATAGTTAAAAAAGAGACACACCCAGCGATGCCAGTCCAGTAATATTCGGACTTGAGCAGGCATCCTTGAGAATGATTATCATTCTTGGGAGGGTAAGGTTTTAGACCAAACAAAGTGCTGGGCGTGCTCACACGTGCCTCTGTGATTATATCAAGTAGGATTAGTTCTCTTTCCACTAAATATTCTTGAGGTACCCGAACTATAGGCGGGAGGTCACTAAGGGAAAAAGTAGGACACCTAGGTCCCTTAGTCTGAAGTCTCCCAATGCTTTGCAAGCCAATCACTGTTAAATCTGAGTATTGAGAGACTGGGAAGAACGAACAGACAATAGCCCGCCCACAAGTATTGATGAAAAGAACTGGTGACATTATTAGATGTGTGTATATTAACGCAAGCTGAAGGAGATTGCATATGACATTATTGATAGACATAGGATGAGGCTATTGATGAACATGAAGTGTTTAAATGTATTCTGAGCTTAAAGACATGCGTTGGACAGAAGAACCTGTTAAACTTGAAGAACTGTAGTAGAGAATTCTGTATAGCTGATACACGTTCTACGGTACCATGTACCTTTCCAAATAATGTATTAAGTGTTTTATTGCACCCTTGAAGGGCATACAAAAGGTTATCTCCAAGCTCCAGAAGTGTACGGTTTATAGTAAAAGAAGAAGTCGTTTAAAGGATTAAGACTCTCTCTCATGATAACTTGTTTAGATCTACAAACAGCGTGGACATACACCAAAGGGGATTTGTATTACATAACAATGAGACGTGGTACTGAGATCCTGCTTATAACATCTTTAAGGTGATAGGTTATTGTACTATCAAAGGGTGGACTGTTGAAGTCGTATAATTGGATGAACGAAAGTATATTGGTTTAATATTGGTTTGCCGTGCGTATTGCGAAGCGTACGCCACGTGTTACATGACGTGGTGCGTTCGCACGATAAAATACGCACGCACACACTCGCATTACAACAGTTAGTTATTTATATAATTTCATATTGGTTCTGTTACACTGTAATTCAGGAGCAGATAGTATTCGGTTTATTATTAGTCTATATATATATATATATATATATATATGTATATGTTGATTATATGTACATTGTAGTGTTATTAAAGGTTTAGGTAATAGGAAAGGTGTCATGCCTGATATCATATTGAAGCCCTAATCATCAGCAGCTGTCCGGTGCAGTCGGCGAAGAGATCGCACATTGCATACTTTAGTTATTGATATTAGAGAGTAAAACCTTTGTATGATACTGGCTATGAAAAGGAGCAGACCCCCTGGAGAGAAGACCCCCACCTTTGGATTCCTTAGATTGAATCAACCTATTATCTGTCTGGCCTGGACCCACCCAACGTCTGGACCTATAGAAACAATCTACGTCATCTCTATTGTTCACAATGAAACACTGACTGTATATATATTAGTTGCATCTCACTGGGGCCTCAGTCAACTCTGACACAATATTCTATACAGAATATTGTCCATCGGGTCCGGTGGTTGCGCAGCTGCGCAAGCGATTGCATTTGGTATGTACTTATCTTTTGGTATTGGCTGTGCTGTACTGTACTTTATCATGATATAATAATGTATTGAATTATTGACTATTTACATCTGTTAAAAATAAATCACTTTGTGCTTTGGACACACATTCAATTGATTGGGCAATGCTTATTTTAAAACGATAGAATTACTTTAATAATATATATATATATATATATATATTGTAACAAAAGGAGGCATTTAGCTGGCAATATGCAGAGAAAGCAGGGAAGTAGAGTAAAACATTCGCACAGTTATGTACCTAGGTGGAGATTAAACCAGGTAAAAACATATGTGTAGTAAAAGTTGGTTTACTTACAAGATTTAAAAAGCTGCTTCCTCTCAGCAAACAGACAGGTTGTATCTGAAAGTCTAAACAGAGCCAGGGATGGGCGTGTCCTTTTTAAAGAGAAGGTGGGTGTGTCACCTGTCCATCAAGCTAGGCCTGTGGGAGGAGTGTCAGGTATAAAACCCTGCTTGTTTTATTGTTCAGGGAGATCAACGCTGGGCTAGCTGGCTGATCTGGACAGAGAGCTGGACTATGTATAGTAAGCGTTGAGGGTCTCCATAATTGCTGTGCAAGTATACGGTGTGAAAACATTATTACCATCCTGACAATAAAGAACCATAAAAAGGAAGAAGTTGTACGCGTGTGCTTCTGCAGTAACGGGGTCTTGCCACAAGTGGTGTCAGGAGTGGGATGCTCCGGGAAGCAAGTTTCCGCTACCCAACCCGCGCAGACGTCAACATGGAGGAAGTACTGAGAACCCTCGTGAATGTGGCCGCTGCGCAGCAACAGCAGCAAGCTCAGATGCTATAAGTCGCCGAGGCACAGGTGGAAAACACAAGGCTCTTAAGAGAAGAGTTAAGCCAGGTGAGACAAGACAGAAATAAACCACCTGGTCCTGTTCTCCTGAAAATGTCGCCAGGTGATGACATAGAAGCATATCTGGGGGTAAATGTATGAATCTCCGGATTCTTCATCTCCGGCGTGTTCAGCCTCTTCAGCTCTTAATTTAAAGCGGCGCTGCATTGTAAAGGGAAGTTTCCCTTTACAATGCAGCGCCGCTTTAATTTTAAGTGCTGAAGAGGCTGAACACGCCGGAAATGAAGAATCCGGAGATTCATACATTTACCCCCTGGTGTCCTTTGAGAGACTTGCAAAAAGGGCAAAATGGCCTCCTAAAGATTGGGCTGAGAGACTGGTGCCATATCTGACTGGTGAAGCTCAGCTTATATGGATTTAGATGAGGAACGGGCCTCTGATTATTCGTGCCTAAAGTCTGAGATATTGGCTCGCATTGGAGTTTCTGGGCCAGGCCGAGCCCAGCGCTATCACCAATGGCGCTATGATAAAGAAAAACGGTCAGAGCACAAGTGGCTGAGCTTTCTAAAATTTTAAAGAAATGGCTGCAGCCTGAGGAGAATTCGCCTTCTCGGATTATAGAAGTTCTGGCGATAGATCACTGCATCCGGGGGCTGAACCGCGATTTGCAAAGGTGGGTTCTACAATCAGACCCACAAACTTATGAAGAGCTTGCCACCGTGGTAGAAAGGTTTTGTGCGCTACAGCAAATGACTAAAGAACCTGCATTTGTGCCAAAGCCGCTGCCACGCCAAAAGCCAGGTTTGACAATCCTTGCCACAGGGCCCAATGGCAAAACTGCTATGGACAGAGGGCCAGGTGCAAAGCTGTCTAATCAGAAGTGTTTTGAATGTGGTGAGCCAGGCCACTTTAAGGCAGAGTGTCCTAAACTACAGGAACCCATGGACTGTTCTGTGGCACATATTGGGCCTGCATTTCCAAGCTGTTTTACTATGAGTCCCACATCAGGAAGTCCTTGTTTGTTCTGGGTGACTGTGCTAATCAACCAAAACCTTGTTCTGGCCTTGGTTGACTCAGTGAGTGAACTCTCATTGGTTTCCAGCTCTGCCTTACCCGAAACCATAACTTCTCGGTTGCCCAAAGTGAAGGTTCTTTGCGTACATGGCACCACAGAGGAGTATGAAAGAACAATACTACCAGTCACACTCAAAGACAAAACTGTTATGGTGGTAGCTGCCATAGCACCTAAACTCCCGTATCCACTCATTTTGGGGCGAGACTTCCCACTGTTTAATGATGTCCTCGGTGAGCGGATTCGGCCGGACATGCCGGCAACTGATGCAACGGTCGGAAGCACGGGCTTAAAGGAACCGCCTAAGAATCCACAGCATCTGGACATCGATCTTTTGGAACCGCCAAACCGGAATGCCATCCTGGGAGTCACAGCAGGAATTCCACAAAAGCATCCACCTGCGGGGAAACATAGACAGTCCAAACTAGCATTGGTCGGTGATGTCGCAGATGAGCCCACCCCGCCTGTCAGTGAGGATACGGACTGGTCCACAATACCAATTTTGTTTCCTCTGCAGGACTTTGCTCGAGATCAACTTAATGATGCCACTTTGGAACATGCCTTTAAAAGTGTGACTGAGGTAAATGGGGTAGCGAAAACCGCCCAGCCTGCAGAAGGTATACCATATTTTATTGTTAAAAATAATTTCTTGTATAATGTTGCTACTGTACAGGGGGAAAAAGTAGAACAATTAATGGTTCCTCAGGTCCATGTACCCCTAGTGTTAAAAGCAGCACATACACATGTCTGCGGGGGACAACTAGGGGAGGATAAAACATGGGAACGAGTTCTGCTTAGGTTTTACTGGCCCGGTGTACACATGGCAGTGAAAAAGTATTGCCGGTCCTGTCCCATTTGTCAGAGAACCTGTCCCAAACCCATGTACAGGGCACCTCTCATTCCAATTCCAATAGTACAAGTTCCCTTTGAACGGATAGCTATGGACCTTGTGGGGCCACTGGAAAAATCAGCACGTGGGCACCAATATATACTAGTGGTGCTTGACTATGCAACCAGGTATCCAGAGGCAATTCCCCTGCGAAACATAAAGTCCAGCACCATAGCTAAAGAACTTGTATTGATGTTTACACGCTTGGGTATACCCAAAGAAATTCTCACAGATCAGGGTACTCCTTTCATGTCTAAACTGATGAAGGACATGTGCCAGTTGCTAGGGGTTACGGCGCTTCACACCTCTGTCTACCATCCACAAACAGATGGCTTGGTGGAATGCTTTAACCGCACATTAAAGCACATGTTCAGGAAAGCAGTGGCTCAAGAGGAAAAATTTTGGGACACTCTTATTCCCTATTTGATGTTTGCCATCCGTGAGGTACCTCAAGCTTCAACAGGGTTTAGTCCCTTTGAGTTATTGTTTGGGAGACAGCCGAGGGGTATCTTAGATATGTTAAAAGAAGGCTGAGAGCAGCAAGGTCCCAGGGAGCCAAATCTGGTACAATTTGTGTCCCAAATGTATGAGAGGCTAGGAAAGATAGAGCCCATTGTGCAGCAACATGTAAAAGAGGCTCAGGAACGACAGAAGAAAAGTTATGACAAAAGTGCTGTTGTTCGATCTTTCAAGCCTGGGGACAAGGCCCTAGTCCTGGTTCCTACCCAGGAAAGCAAACTTTTTGCCCATTGGCAGGGTCCATATGAAGTTCTAGAGGCTGTCGGTCCTGTCAATTACAGAGTCCGCCAGTTAGGTAGGAGAAGAGAGGAGCAAATATATCAATATAAAGTCCTACCCTTTGGGTTGCATGGGGCACTTGCCACCTTCCAAAGGGCCATTAATAAATTGCTAAGACCTCACACAGCATATGCAGCCGCTTACTTGGACGACATAGTGATTTATACCCCAGACTGGGGATCACATTTAGCCAAAGCTGAGGCGGTCTTAGCTTCATTAAGGTCAGCAGGGTTAACAGCTAACCCAGAGAAATGTGCCATAGCCATGAGAGAAGCCAAATATTTGGGGTACATTGTTGGTCGAGGGCATGTAAAACCCCAGCTAGACAAAGTGGAGGCAGTCAAAAATTGGGCAAGACCAGAAAAAAAGTCGCAGTTAAGAACCTTTCTAGGCTTAGTAGGTTACTACAGCCGGTTTGTAAGCCACTTCGCCACTAGAGCTGCTCCACTTACGGACATGTTAAAAAAAAGTTGTCCAGATAGATTAACCTGGTCTGACTCTGCAGAAACCGCCTGGTCTGATCTTCGGTTAGCTCTTTGTTCCTCTCCAGTTCTACAAGCACTGGATTTTACCCGGAGGTTCTTCCTCCAAACTGATGCTTCTGGTGTTAGCTTAGGTACAGTCTTGTCACAGGAGAAGAATGGAGTAGAAAATCCTGTCCTGTACCTAAGTCGTAAGTTGCTTCCAAGGGAACAAAAATATGCCACTGTGGAGAAAGAATGTCTCGCCATAAAATGGGCTACAGAAGCTCTGCGCTATTATCTTCTAGGCAGAGAGTTCACCCTAATAACAGACCATGCACCATTAAGATGGATGCAGAACAACCGGGAGGTAAATGCCAAGGTAACCTGCTGGTTCTTGGCACTACAACCTTTCAAGTTCTCAGGATTCTACACAAAAATGCTGATGCGTTGTCACGGAAATATGCGCTCCTCGTGAAGTCCGCGTCCTCCTACTTGGAGACGCTAGGGGGAGGGATATGTAACAAAAGGAGGCATTTAGCTGGCAATATGCAGAGAAAGCAGGGAAGTAGAGTAAAACATTGGCACAGTTATGTACCTAGGTGGAGATTAAACCAGATAAAAACATATGTGTAGTAAAAGTTGGTTTACTTACAAGATTTAAAAAGCTGCTTCCTCTCAGCAAACAGACAGGGCGTTTTTGAAAGTCTAAACAGAGCCAGGGATGGGCGTGTCCTTTTTAAAGAGAAGGTGGGTGTGTCACCTGTCCATCAAGCTAGGCCTGTGGGAGGAGTGTCAGGTATAAAACCCTGCTTGTTTTATTGTTCAGGGAGATCAACGCTGGGCTAGCTGGCTGATCTGGACAGAGAGCTGGACTATGTATAGTAAGCGTTGAGGGTCTCCATAATTCCTGTGTAAGTATACGGTGTCAAGACATTATTACCATCCTGACAATAAAGAACCATAAAAAGGAAGAAGTTGTACGCGTGTGCTTCTGCAGTAACGGGCTCTTGCCACAATATATATATTCCTTTAAAAATACTTTTACAAATAAAAAGATTACAAAACAAAAAAAAACAAAAAACTAATTGTTCTGTGTTTTTCAGGAAAAATCACTTGATCTTCATGTTGATCCACAATCTTGATAAAAAAAAAACCTGTTAAATAGTGAAACCTTACATGCTGACAGTCTTTATTTGGCAATCAAGAAGTTTAGAGTAATAAATTATACCAACACTGTCTGGCAGGCGGGTGTTCACAATATACATATAATGGTCAAAGGGCTGAGTGACAAAAAGAGGATTTTTATACTTACGTTAAATCCGTTTCTCTGATTCCATCTGGGGGACACTGCTACCATGGGGGGGTTGTATGTGGGGAGCTTGGAGTTGGCACTTAAGTTAATTTAATTCTTGCTGACAGACTCCTCCCCTCTGCAACCCCCACTCTAGCCTCAGTGTAGTTCAGAAGCCCCAAGGAAGGGAAAAATCACCATTGAAGACCAAATAGCAGAAGAGCAGAAGGGAGGGATCCCAGTGTCCCCCAGATGGAATCAGAGAAATGGATTTAACATAAGTATAAAAATCCTCTTTTCTCTTTCATCCTATCTGGGGGACACTGCTACCATGGGGACATTCTAAAGCAGCCCCTTGAAGGGAGGGACCACTCTTTATAGCCCGGCATGCAACACTGCATCCAAAAATCAGTGGCCGTAGGGCCCACGGTAACTAGGCAACGCATGTGAAATGGCAGCCAAAGGACTATATAACTCCTTGGCCAAGTTGATCCTCTAAAACACTATTAAGATAAGGCCAGATCAGCCCCACAAGTGGGTGGAATTGGAGCTAAGACAATATGACACAGGCCGAGACGATAGAAACCTGTCGGACAGAATGCTCCTAGCGAAGGTCTGCTTAGCAGACTTTTCCAACCTCCGTATGAAATCATATGATCAGAACTCTCTTCCTAATATTGGATGGCCCCACCACTAGTAGGATACCTGACTCATTAGTGATCCCATCTTGTGCAAAGTTTAAGATGCTATTTTTAAGAAGAAACTGGGAAATAAGAGTGAAGTTTAAGATGGATTTTCATCTCAATTTAAGAAATTCTTCACTTGCACAGTGGATTTTGCTTCTTATCTCACTTTCAGAGCATGCACATTGAGTGGATATACTCAAGTTAAGCAAAAAAAACGGCAGATAAGATGACAAATGAATCAGGCCCAAGAAACCTATGTTAAAGAAAAAAAACCCTCCACAAATAAGGTTTAAAGATGCAGCCAGCTCGCAATGAACCGGCACCAAAACCTCCAGATTCACTTTGACCCCTAAAAGGCATTGAAGGCTGATCGATGGGACTGAATAAGAAAAAGGACAGACTCCACAGGGCGCTCTAAAGATGCAGTCCAATTGTTCTACTTTATATTTGGTTTTGAGTGAAGGAACTGTACGAAACAGCTCTTGCATCGCATAAAATGGAGAACATGGTATAGCAACAAGGGACTATAACTTTATACCCTGCACCAAGATCCTTGGTCCAGGAACTCCACTACCCCTTGGCAACCACTCTACAGCTGAACACGAAGTTTTGATGAAGCTGGTAAGGAATGAATACCTAATGTCTTAGGCCACCCCTTTGTGCCAGGGAAGGAATCCTGGAGTTATGTGCAGATCCCCTTAGGGAAGGGTCCGCACCTGTTGCACATCTTCAGGTCTCTGCAATAACAGAGCAAGTCCCGGAGGGAAAACTGACTCCCAAACAGTCAGGAACTGAGCCAGAGAATCTTCCTGCAGTTATCTGCAGAAAACTAGAAACAGGGAAAAAAGAAGTTGTGGTGCTCACCCCCGCCTACGAATTACTGAGCACCTTGTTAAACTGTGGTAGCCACAGGTTTCCTGGCCACTATTGTGGATGAAAATCCCCTGAACCATCACAAACCGACCATAACGGACCTGAACCTGAGGAGGAGGAAGGGGGGTGAGGGAAGAGGTCTGTGCGAAGCAGACCATCCCCTTCTACCTGGACCCAGCAAAGAGTATACGGCAGCCGGAACCGGTGCACAAGTTAAAGATAGTAGAATTCTAAAAAGAAAGGGCCTCCTTCATAGACCTCCCGGAGACTCAAGGACCCTGCATAGTGGGAGGAATAGGTGTCCCATGTGGAACTTCCCTGCCTGGTCCTGACAGCTATGTCAACAGTAGGAGCCCTGATCCAGATATAATCCAGGTTCTGGTGACCTGGCAAGACCCCCTGAGATGTATATCAGGTAATCCACTGCTGGCACAGCGTCTGAAGCTGTGCATGGAGAGACTGATTTCTTGCTGGACTGCTGCGACAGAAGTCTACCCAATGAACCAAGGCTGTAATTTAATGCCTTCTGGCATTCCTGGTTCCACCCAGTCAATTGACAGGAATCCCACACCTGAGATTGTCAGACTGAAGGAGGACTGGAACCCTTAAAGAAGTGACCGAGCCCCCTGCTAGGGCAGAAACATGTCCCTATGGTCTAACTTATATCTGTAGAGCACTCTCTCTGATCGGGTACCTGATATCGGATACCGATCCCCTCTGTGTAAAAAGACCACTGCTCTCCAGCCCCATAGGCCGGTCTGTGTTCCATGAGCTCAGGGCCAAGGCCTTGTCTGTTGTGAGATGGTCCCGTCTCAGGCATCCATTGAGATATAGGAGTGTGATCCACTGCTGGTACAAATCTCCCCATCATGCAAGTTCCGTTTCTAGACGGATCCCCCCCAAAAAGGGCAATCTGATATCCACTGAAAAGAACGGAGACCACAGTAGATCTTAACCCATGGTTGAGAAGATACAGAATGAGGGCTCGTAGAGCAAGTATGGGACTCAACGGCCTAGCTGGCTAGTGAAGCAGGAGGATGAATATAACTCCTCTGCCCTATATTATGGGATCCCGGCAGAATAAGGCTTGCTGATCTGTCTGTGGGATCCCGTGTAATAGTGCGGTACTGGACTAAAGCAGATCCAGGCCAAGGCTCTTGACAGCCTTTGGAAGCTAAGACTCTGGGTGCCTCTTATGAGAAGAAAAATCAGCCCCTCCCTGAATGGCCCTGGCCGAATGGGGTCTGCTTCTGGACTACTGACCTTTGTCAGACTCACCACCCCAGAGGAACTGGCAAAAAAATCATTCTCAGAGCCCAAGTTTGTTTTGAAATATTCCACAAAGTAGGGCACTCACCTCCTGTGGGCTAACATGAAATGTATGTCAGCCTCTGGTCCTACCGATACCCAACCTGATAAGGGGAATTTTTACAAACTCTGTGTCGGCACAGGAGGACCTTAAATAGAAGGTCCTGCCACAGACTAAGGACATGTAATGAACTGAAGCAGCCAGGGCCATCTTTTCCATTGGGCACGATGGGCAGCTGCCCGGGGGCCCCATAGACACGGCTCTTGATGAGAATAAATAATCCTGCAAAAGAAAAAAAACCTGCAAAAAAAACCTTCAAGGGTCACTGAACAAGTACATATATCTATCTCTATCTCTATATATCTATATCTATATCTGTATCTGTATACATCTATATATCTATATCTATATCTAGGGGCCCCGGTGCACTGCTTTGCCCGGGGCCCCATAATGCCCTGGATGCAGCATACCGTTTCCACATACCTGTATCCCTAAACCTCCGACCATGGCATGCCATCAGGAGCAGTGCCTTGTAACTGCACTGCCCACTGGTCTGCTTAAGTTTTCCAAGCCCTACCTGAATAAAGGTAGGCTGTGATGTCAGGTAGGTGTTTGTATTAAACAACAGATACCCGCGGTACAATGCTTCAACGCGGCAGAGGATAAGGGTCAAGTTTTATGAGCCTTCCTTTTTTAACATCAGGTTACCTCACCACCCCGTCTTTAATTAGATAGGGTCTAAGTGGTATATTTACTAAGCTGCGGGTTTGAAAAAGTGGGGATGTTGCCTATAGCAACCAATCAGATTCTAGTTTTCATTTCTTTAGTACCTTCTACAAAATGATAGCTAGAATCTGATTGGTTGCTATAGGCAACATCTCCACTTTTTCAAACCCGCAGCTTAGTAAATCTAGCCCTAAGTGTAGGTGACCGGTCACCACCAGATCCACAATGTCCTTATGCCTTGAGGTTTCTTTCCGACCTGCCGTGGGAAAGGCAGAATCTTCCATACCTGTTCTGATTTAGAAGAGTCCTAGTGTGGATAGACTACGAGGGCAGGCCCGAGTGGAACCTTGTCCACTTACGTTCATGGCGTCATGTGGGTGGAATCAAGAACCATGTAAATGGTTGAAGGTCTGCACTAACCCCCAAGCGAGAGGGTTCTCCTGGGAGGACCTCCAATGCTATGTGACCAAGCCGGCCCAGGCCCGTAACTACGTTGAGGTCATACTTGTCCCCCTTGGAAGGGAGTACAGTAATAGAAAAAAACTTCAGCACTGGTTTACATCTTCGTCGGCCTGGCAAGTAGCTGAACACCTGTCACTACTGACTACTCTCGGTTGCACACACTGACATGTGTGTATATATCTGAGGGGGGGGCCTTACCCTGGTGCTACTTAACATGGGTGAGCCCCACAGTCTGCACGGACAGGCCCGGGTCTTTCAGTCCACAAGTGAAACTATTATTTATATTATAACCAGTAAATCTTTTAACCCGGGCACTTCTTTTTGCAGCCATTGTTCCTGAGACCAGGTAACTTCTGCAGCAAACCAGCTCCTCGTGTTTTTCCTACCCTAGGAAGCAACACAGTCGGAACAGGTGGCAAATATACAAATATAGAGAATAACTGTTGTTTCTCAGCTTTCAGCCCAACAGTATCACAATCTGAATGAATATAATATGTGATACCTGTTTCAGAGAATAATTCTCATTTAAGTTAACTCTAGACAGGATAGTGTCCACAGCCCAATGCATATTAACTGTGGACTATCATTTGTCAGTTAGCAAACGGAGCATCTCATACTTAAACACATGTACACAAATAGGTGCTGAATATCATAATAGTGAACTGTACATATACACATATATTTATACATATACATATATACATATAGACATATATACAAATCCACTGATATACATATATACATGCAAATAAATTCATGAAAGTACTTAGCCCTCCTAGAGGCCAAGGACCATCAGTGACAGAGAGAGGAGCCTGTAGTCATGAAACCGCCTTTCTGTCTGCAGTTCCTACTTCAGGAATACACCATTGTATTTTCGTAAATGAGAAAGAAACACCTAATTGGGCTGTTTCACCATGCCTTCTCTCTTATCTATAATTATATCTGTCAATAAAAAAACTGTTTCCGCTGTGCTTATCTAGCAAGCCTGCGGCAGTCTTATAGAAGTATGTATTTTTTGTGGGCCAAATAGTTATCCCCATTTGCGGGGAGTGTTACAATCTGAATTAGAAATGGCCGCCCACATTTGCTATGTCCAACGCTCTCTGCCTAATGGCAGCGGCGGACATCTATGGTGATAATTATTTTTTTTTATATATATATACAATAAATATCTATAATAATAATAATAGAAAAAAAAGTAGGTACTTAGATCCATGTGATCTAGTACACCATGGGGTAAATGTATTAATGTCCGGATTCTTCAACTCCGGCGTGTTCAGCGTCTTTTAAAGCGGCGCTGCATTGTAAAGGGAAACTTCCCGTGTTCAGCGTCTTCGGCGATTAAATTTAAAGCGGCGCTGCATTGTAAAGGGAAACTTCCCTTTACAAATTTAATCGCCAAAGACGCTGAACACGCCGGAGTTGAAGAATCCGAACATTAATACATTTACCCCCATGTCTCTGAGGAAAGAGCCTGTCAGCAAGTTTGTATCTGCAGACTCTTCTCCTCTTACGTGTCTTCCTGATTCAGGAAGAGCCCATGTAGCCTGTCAGGACAGGGGGAGCTCAGTTCCCCACCTCCTTCATGAAGGCTCTGTAGTGGTACCTGCTGGCTGGGGTGCTGCTTCTATATGTTTAAGCGCAGCACAGCCATTTCTCTTTGGTAACAAATACTGCACCAAGTCCCCCCTATGCTCTGGGAGCGGGTGACTTGGTACAATCCATCCAAATGGCGGGCGCCATTTACCAAGTAGTGGCGCTCTATGCCCACAGTGGCAGCGCCGGTACTCTTAACTGTAAAGACCTGATAGTCTCTGTTGCAAGGAAGGGGCTCCAGTGTGACAGCGGTCCCTGAGATCGCTGGCAGCACCTGTCATGAAGCACTGGCAGTGAGAGCCGTCCTGCTCACACTAAATTCTGCAGCTATTTACAGCATAGGCGTCCCCTTCAGTTCTTGCATGTTATCCATTTACAAAAGTGGAAGCTGCTCAAATCAATTTATAGGCCATAACAGGTGCTTGAAAGGGTGGGGTTATCCTGCAAGGAACATACACACAACATTTTTTCCCCCAGCACACTGCTATAGCCAGCAACAGATCTGCCATTTCTACTGTAGATGAAAATGCAAAAGTCTTTGTTGCACACATTTGCAAATGTATGTTTAAGCCATCCTGCCACGCCAAGGCGCTTTTGCTAATAGGATGGTCCTACTTTAAACAATGAGAGTCCCATATATTTGGGCCATACATATGTGTTTTTAAATTGAGAGCCAACTTACCAAAGAGGTACCCCAGAAGCCTCCAAACAGCAATTCAGTGCCAGTACCCCCTTTCAGCTACTGACACCAACATGCCTCTCAGACAAATACAAAAGTGGAAGCTGCTCAAATCAATTTATAGGCCATAACAGGTGCTTGAAAGGGTGGGGTTATCCTGCAAGGAACATACACACAACATTTTTTCCCCCAGCACACTGCTATAGCCAGCAACAGATCTGCCATTTCTACTGTAGATAAAAATGCAAAAGTCTTTGTTGCACACATTTGCAAATGTATGTTTAAGCCATCCTGCCACGCCAAGGCGCTTTTGCTAATAGGATGGTCCTACTTTAAACAATGAGAGTCCCATATATTTGGGCCATACATATGTGTTTTTAAATTGAGAGCCAACTTACCAAAGAGGTACCCCAGAAGCCTCCAAACAGCAATTCAGTGCCAGTACCCCCTTTCAGCTACTGACACCAACATGCCTCTCAGACAAATACAAAAGTGGAAGCTGCTCAAATCAATTTATAGGCCATACCAGGTGCTTAAAAGGGTGGGGTTATCCTGCAAGGAACATACACACAACATTTTTTCCCCCAGCACACTGCTATAGCCAGCAACAGATCTGCCATTTCTACTGTAGATAAAAATGCAAAAGTCTTTGTTGCACACATTTGCAAATGTATGTTTAAGCCATCCTGCCACGCCAAGGCGCTTGCAGGATAACCCCACCCTTTCAAGCACCTGTTATGGCCTATAAATTGATTTGAGCAGCTTCCACTTTTGTATTTGTCTGAGAGGCATGTTGGTGTCAGTAGCTGAGAGGGGGTACTGGCACTGAATTGCTGTTTGGAGGCTTCTGGGGTACCTCTTTGGTAAGTTGGCTCTCAATTTAAAAACACATATGTATGGCCCAAATATATGGGACTCTCATTGTTTAGAGTAGGACCATCCTATTAGCAAAAGCGCCTTGGCGTGGCAGGATGGCTTAAACATACATTTGCAAATGTGTGCAACAAAGACTTTTGCATTTTTATCTACAGTAGAAATTGCAGATCTGTTGCTGGCTATAGCAGTGTGCTGGGGGAAAAAATGTTGTGTGTATGTTATCCATTTAGCAAAATAAAAGAAAAGAAAATGAAAATAAAGTAAAATCAGCAAGGTGTAGCTGCAAAGCAGCCACAGTAAGCCCAACTCCTTTGGGCACCTAACAAACACTGGAGGCTAGAGTGGGGGTTGCAGAGGGGAGGAGTCTGTCAGCAAGAATTAAATTAACTTGTTAAGTGCCAACTCTAAGCTCCCCACATACAAACCCCCCCACCCCCATGGCAGCAGTGTCCCCCAGATAGGATGAAAGAGAAATGACAAGAGTCATTCTGTTAGGATAGTACACACATTTAGACAAGTGGCTGCTCAATATATACTTGTAGTTTAGCTCCAGAACAATTATACCCTAATAGCTTGGACTATGTTATTTGACAATTCTGACAAGAAACAAAGCAGACATGGGGATGTACTAAAAGAATGATTAAAGAAATGGATGATCGGGATGGTTGCTTGCTTTTCACTTCCATAACACTTGATGGCAGTATCGGTTTATCATAATTTCGGATTTTACAAACTAAAACAACATAAATCTTTTAAATATAGATAGACAATAAACTAAAATCTCCTAAGCGACTTATTGGGGTGGGGGCAGGATTCAATTGGGCCACGTTATTCTAGGAATAACACAGCCCGCTCAGTATTACCGTTACTACGGTAATGTTAACATGGCATTTTGCTTGCAGTTCACAGGGCTGCAAGCAAAAATCGATGGAAAAACTACCGCGCTTACGCTAATAGTATGCAGGCTGCGTTATTCTCCCTAATAACACGACCAACTGAATTGGGCCCATAATATCTATATTATTTACAGTATGAAGTACATTATCCCATATATTTTGCTATATAGGTGATGAGCCTGTTATATCTGGACCAAGCATATTATAATAAAGCAAGGTATTTAACCTGTAAATAGAACATTCCTTATGGTGTAATATTTCACTGTAGTAATATATTTATTGCAAATATATATATATATATATATATATATATATATATATATATATATATATATATATAGGGGGGTATTCAATTGATGGCAGGATCGCCGGAAATCCCGCGCTCTAAACATATTACCGTTAATACGGTAATATCTCGCTGGATTTCAGCTCACAGCTCCCTGATACATGGTATGATTGCATTTTAAGCATAGATATGTACATCTGGGACTGTTTTCTGTTCGTTTCCTCTACTTTTTTTAATCCTATAATACAATATTTATATATAATCACACAGCTCTGCATACCCTGCAGGCTCCCCAGAAATGGAGTCTTTGGTCTATTAATAAAAAAAACTACATCAGATTGATTGTGGCCAGTATCTGATTTCACCCTGTAACCCAATAACAAATCTATATATATATATATATATATATATATATATATATATATATATATATATATATATATATGTGTGTAAATATGTATGTATGTATATATATATATATAGTCCAAACTTGAAAGATTTTTTTTGCTTTATGTTGCTTTGTTCCGAATTCAACTATTTGGAATCCCCCCCCTTAAAAATCCTGCGTTTGCCCCTGCTTGATAGCCTAATAAACAGCAGTAGACCACGAAATGCTTTCTCCGCTGTGCTGCCAATGGGTCCAAGTCACACATGATTGTTTTAAAATTGAGACAAGGTAGTGTAAAGCATTTATGTGGAACACGGCCCCGCTTTACCTGGCGCTTACGACTGCCTTTTTTCTTGCTCATTTTGCACTCTTGTCCACGGTATCAATCTTGCGCCTAAACCGCACTTCAAACAGAGCACTTCCTGCCTCTCATTCTGCCATTGGCTAGAACTAAAGCTTGATAATGCTGTCACCAAAAGGTATCTATTCCACAACTAATTGTTGTCCTCAGTTGCGGCCATATTCCCGGAGATCAAATCATCAGAATGATTTGATCGCATTGAAGAGAAACTAAATACACTTTCTAAATATTTATCTACTGGTATGTCTTACTTTATTCGGCAAGCTATGTGGTGTCATAAACATAAAATTAAACTTCATATAAAGAAAAATGTTTCAAACATAATCACCACGCGTTAAATTGTAATACTGTGCAATTGAACTACTTCAAACGGTAGAGATGTAAGATCATCGCTCAATTCCTGGCCCACTAATTCACATGACGCGTTGTTGAAGGGCGTCGCAAACACCCCTATTCTCCTTGGTCCAGTTAATCGGTAATTGTTTAATCTGCCTTCCCTTGAACAGTTCGTCCATCTTGGTGTCTGGAAGTTGCGCTGTATAACAAGTGCCATATTCCAAAATGCAATGCCAGTGTTTCATTTATTTAAAAATAATATTGCATACGATGTAAATGTCTCTAAACATATAATTACTATTGTTTAAATTACACTATATTTGGGTATATACGTTGATTCTGGCTTTATTATCATGTTCTTTACAGGATTAAAGATGGCTGCCGTCAGTTATAGTTATGTTGTTCTAGTGCTGGTCATCGATCACCGATTTATGTATTTGACAGACCAGGATAATTCATAGCAGCAGCATGGCTGGTAGCAGGCTGGAGAAGCTGGGTACCGTGTTCACCATGTACATACTTGTAAACAATCTGTTGCTGGACTGATATGACAGTCATTAGTTGCTAAATAACCAGAACTGTCTTGTATCTGCTCTAAGCAGTTCTCTGTAAATTGGAATACTCTGTGCAACATAACAGTGTTGATGAAAAGATCAGTATTGATGTACTGGGCATATCATATTAAGTAGGTGTAGTCACAAGTGAAATAATTATACCCCCTTGGATCTGTTACAATATGTCAGTCAGTAATGAATACACCTGCAGAGAGATATGTTAAACACGTACTTTTAGAGGTCCCTGGATCTGGGAAACACTGGTATTAAAAGTAATAGATTTTTGTTTTGATCATGTGCACTGGTTAGGTCATGCTGTGGGTGTTTGGTCCTGTGTCTGTATAAAGTGTAATACAATATTATATTATGATCAAGTACAGGGTGCATGCCATATTGGGTAGATGTAGTGTCTTTTGTCTGTATTAAGAAAAATAAATAGTTAAAATGCAGAGAAATAAAATGGAACTTGTGATTAACTTGTCACGGGCACTAGGAGTCTTGCCCAGGAATTCACCAGATGACTGGGCTTACCAGAGTGGTGAAGTTAACACAACGGTCCTCTGGTAGCAGGGTGACTAGCGGAACATATATCACAGCATATGGAGAGAGAATGCCAATAAAGAATAGGAAAGTCAGTGACTTGCAGCAATCTTGGTCAATGAGTCAGCAACTAGCTGATATAGTGGAAAGGCAGATTTGAACACGGGGATCAGGATGGACGTGAGCAGATGCGGGAGGTAGTAGGGAAGTCAGTGGTCTGCGTACAGCAAGTTGTACCACTGCTATGGTGAGAAGACTTGTCCAGGTACAGGTAGGTAGCGGGGAAGTCAGTGGTCTGCATACAGCAAGTTGTACCACTGCTTATGGTGAGAAGACTTGTCCAGGTGCAGGTAGGTAGTGGGGAAGTCAGTGGTATGCGTACAGCAAGTTGTACCACTGCTTAATAGGTGAGGATGTGTACAGGTGTCGATGAGTGGAGGCATACAAAGGATAATAGGATGCAGACACTGAGAGTACAGAGGAACTTGATCCCAATAGATATGCAGCGTATCCAGCAAAGTCTATAACGGTATGTGGCGCTGCTTGGTAGAGACTTGCTCAGCACAGATATGCAGGCCAATAAAGGATAGTCAATCACAATTATGCATATAACGACTGAGTAGTACGGTTAATTCCAAACAGATATGCAGCATAACAATAACAGTCTATAGCGGGTATGGATACCGCTGCTGAGAGTGGAAACTTGTCCTAGCGGATATGCAGAGTAAACGTAGAAAGTCAATAACAGATAGGCATACCGCTATTCAGTAGAACAGTCTGTCCACAGGAAGATACAGGGACTGCAGAGACGCTGAACAGTAGAGACGAGTGTAGGAACCACAGGTGAGTAGATCCGGTAATCAGAGTCCAGCTGAGGACACAGGCAGGAAACAGGAGACTGTAGCAGGTATGGAAACCAGCGATGAGTAGCACAGGGAATCCACAGGAACTAAAGACACTAGTAGTACACAGGAGACAGTAGCGGGTATGGAGACCAGCGATGAGTAGAACAGGAAACAGCAGGAAACTGAAGACACTAGTAGAACACAGGAGACACCTTCAGAGACTCACAGGGAATGATACTCAAGATCAGGCAATGAGGTAATGAGCACAGGTGCCTTAAATAGGGAGAGTTGCCTGATCAACCAATTAGATTAAAAGCAACAGTCACAAGAGTTCTTGGGTGCTGCGCATGCGCAGTCCATCAGGATGGCGGATGGCCACGGTTCAAGATAGGTGCCGGCAGGAAGGCTAGGGAGCCACGCACCAGCGTAGAGGCACTCACGGTCCGGTGAGTAACAGTACCCCCCCTTTTAAAGGTGGGCACAGAACACATGGAGCCGGGTTTGCCCGGATTCTTGGAATAGAATTTTTTTAGAAGAGCTGGGGCGTTGAGATCATCTGCCCGGATCCACGAACGCTCCTCTGGACCAAAGCCCTTCCAATGTACAAGGAAACGAAGAACTCCTCGCGAAATTTTTGCGTCTAATATATGAGTGATCTCAAACTCCTCCTCTTGATGAACTTGAACTGGCTGAGGTGCTGAAGGAGGAACAGAGAAACGGTTGATGATAAGAGGCTTGAGTAATGACACATGAAAGGCGTTGGAGATACGAAGGTTCTTAGGTAGTAGAAGTTTGAAGCAGACTGGATTTATCACTTGAGTGATCCTATATGGACCAATGAAACGAGGAGCGAACCTTCAAGCGAGTATTTTTGGTAGAAAGCCATACACGATCTCCAATCTTAAGTGGAGGAATAGCCCGCCTCTTTTTATCTGCAAAGGACTTGTATCTGGCAGATGTCTTCTTTAAACAGTTTTTAACCTGAGACCAGATATATTTGAAGGTCTGACAAACAGTCTCCACAGAAGGAACTTGGGTGGGAGGGAGGGCAGGAAATTCCGGGAAAGACGGATGGTGACCGTAAACCACAAAGAATGGACTTCTTGAAGATGACTCGTGATACATTTTGTTATGGGCGAATTCAGCCCATGGGAGTAAATCTACCCAGTTGTCTTGGTTGGCTGAGGAGAACATCCTAATGAAAGTTTCAAGATCTTGATTGACTCTCTCGGTCTGTCCGTTTGATTGAGGATGGTAGGAAGATGAGAGTGATAATCGAATACCCAAGGTTTTACAAAGGGCTCGCCAGAATCTGGAAACGAATTGCACTCCCCTATCCGAAACAATCTCAGAAGGACATCCATGAATTCGGAAAATCTCTTTGATGAAATGATCAGCCAGAGTAGATGAAGAAGGTAAACCGGTCAAAGGAACGAAATGTGCCATTTTCGAAAATCTATCCACCACTACCCAAATGGTATTACACTTTTTACTTGGAGGAAGATCGGTGACAAAGTCCTTACTAATATGGGTCCAAGGTTTGGACGGAATGGGTAGTGGTTGCAGTAATCCCGCTGGTGTTCTGCGAGGAGTTTTAAACTGGGAACACAGCTCACAAGTGGCCACAAAGTCTTTGACGTCTTTCCTCATAGAGGGCCACCAGTAGCTTCGAGAAAGGATTTCTAAGGTCTTGCATTCACCCGAATGTCCAGAAAAACGTGAAGAATGAAACCAAGACAAAATTTTCCTCCTAAGAGATGGAGGCACGAGGGTTCTCCCAAATGGTAGCACCTTGGTGGACGAAGTGGCCAGAGACACACACTTGGGGTCTAATATAGAATGGTTAGGACCATCTTCAACGTCTGAGGACGTCACGAATGCCCGAGACAGTGCGTCTGCTTTTTTATTTTTGGAAGCCGGATTGAAGGTTATAGTAAGTTCAAAACAGGAAAAGAAAAGAGACCATCTTGCTTGACGAGGATTCAAACATTGAGCTGATTGTAGATATGACAGGTTTTTGTGATCCGTAAAAATGGTTACAGGATGACGAGCTCCCTCCAGTAGATATCTCCACTCCTCTAATGCTGCTTTTATGGCCAACAACTCCTTGTCCCCGATGGTATAATTCCTCTCCGCGGGTAGAAGACCTCGGGAATAGAAGGCACAAGGATGGAATTTTTGTTGCTCCGATCTTTGGGATAATATGGCCCCTAAGCCAACATTAGAGGCGTCTACCTCTAGGAAGAAGGGAAGCAACACATCAGGCTGTCGAAGAACAGGAGCGGAAGAGAAAGACTCTTTGAGAGACTGGAAAGCTTGAAGAGCCTCGGAAGACCATAGCTTAGTGTTAGCCCCCTTGCGGGTCAGGGCCACTATATGAGAGGCAATGGACGAAAAACCTTGAATGAAGCGTCTGTAATAATTCGCAAAACCTAAAAAACGTTGGATTGCTCGGAGAGTAGTTGGTTGGGGCCAACGTAATACAGCGTTCACCTTTTCTGGATCCATCTTAAGACCGACTCCGGACACAATATATCCCAGGAATGGAATCTGGGATAATTCGAATGAACATTTCTCTAATTTGCAAAATAAAGAATTTCTTCGGAGTCTAGAAAGGACCTCTGCCACATGTTGATGATGAGTGGGCAGATCCTGGGAAAAAATTAATATGTCGTCCAGATAGATGACGACACAGACATACAGCAAGTCCCAGAAGATCTCATTCACGAAACCCTGGAAGATAGCGGGGGCGTTACACAACCCGAAGGGTATAACTAGATATTCATAATGACCATCCCTGGTGTTAAAAGCTGTCTTTCATTCGTCTCCGGACTTGATCCGGATTAAATTATAGGCACCTCGAAGATCCAACTTGGTAAAGATCCGGGCTCCCTTAATGCAATCGAAGAGCTCGGTAATTAACGGAATAGGATACCGATTTTTGATGGTAATGGCATTGAGTACACGAAAATCTATACAGGGGCATAATGATCCATCTTTCTGCTTTACGAAAAAGAACCCCGCTCCAGCGGGGGAGGTAGAAAGTCGGATAAATCCTCGCTGGAGGTTCTCTTTAATATACTCAGATATAGCTTGAGTCTCAGGTAATGAAAGTGGATACACATGGCCCCTAGGAGGATTCTTGCCAGGTTGTAAATCAATCGGACAATCCCATGCCCGATGAGGAGGAAGGCGTTCTGATTGAACCTTATCGAACACATCCGCAAAGGAAGCATACTGTGGGGGGAGACAGTAGCGGGTAGTACACAGGAGACAGTAGCGGGTATGGAGACCAGCGATGAGTAGAACAGGAATCAGCAGGAAACTGAAGACACTAGTAGAACACAGGAGACACCTTCAGAGACTCACAGGGAATGAGACTCAAGATCAGGCAATGATGTAATGAGCACAGGTGCCTTAAATAAGGAGAGTTGCCTGATCAACCAATTAGATTAAAAGCAACAGTCGCAAGAGTTTTTGGGTGCTGCGCATGCGCAGTCCATCAGGATGGCGGATGGCCGCGGTTCAAGATAGGTGCCGGCAGGAAGGCTGGGGAGCCACGCACCAGCGTAGAGGCACTCACGGTCCGGTGAGTGACATAACTTAAACATTGTGACATACCTATTTGTGCACATGTGTATCTGCTTTCATCTCTGGCATCACTTACCTATTTTAATATTTGTAAATGCTGGTCATTCTGCTAAGTTATGCATTTCCTTTAACAGAACTCGAGATCTGATGCGCGATGGGATAATAAGCCAAAAAGCGAAGCATGTCTGGTATGATGTGTACGCTGCCTTTTCTCCAAAAAGAGAGCCTGCCATTGAAAAGCCTATAAAACGTCAGAAGAAGCTTCCTGACAATGTGCCTGCAATTCTGTACAGTGAGGAAATCATCCGAGCGTGAGTTTATTAGCTTTTTGCTTTGTTCATGCTTACATTAGTGCAGCCATGTCAAACTCAAAACCCCAATTGAGCCAAATAATCAAAGTCTTGCGTGGGCTGCAAGAAAAAGAAAGTCTTGAATTTGTTTTCTTTTGTTTTTCTGGGCCTTGGAGGGGCAGCAAAAACTATGACTTCGTTGCACCCCTGCATTAGTGTAATCTAGTTTTGATGTTTGTCATATCTTGCTGCTCTTTCTAAAACTTAACTTGCTTAAATTAATATATACCAGTGTTTCCCGAATCCAGTCCTCGGACAACAATGCAGGTTTTCCAGGTCACACTTGAAGTAATTAGTACCACCTGTGGATCTGTTATAATATGTCTCTTAATAATGAATACACCTGTGCTCCAACAAGGAGATGTGGAAAACCTGCACCGTTAGAGGGGCCTGAGGACTGTGTTTGGGAAACACTGACATATAATAAATCTATTTATGTCTTATCTAAGAAATTAAAAAACAGACAATTTTATACCATTGAATTAAGGCTGTATTCTCAGCATAAATGAAAATAAAGAGCAATACCTGGTATCAAAGGTGCACAAATTCTTCACCTAAGAGGACATTTAAACAAAACTTTGGGAGGATATTTTCTTGTAGATTTTTGTGCGCATTTTTTTTAAACCAACATGACATTACATTTGTTTTGATGCTTTCTCTTTTTCTTTTTTTCTTCTCAGTAAATTTTATGAAACTTACTGTAGTGCAGGAATATTTCATTTGTACCGAAAAAATTACAGATCTGTTTGCCAAAGGTAAAATAACCATTTTTTTCAAAGCAAAAAAAAAAAATATTAGCCATTTCGAGATAATAATACAAAAATTAGTGTGTTGAAGTTTTGTTATCTAATATAAATGAGACTGGTGAAAGCAATTTCACCATTGAAGGAGAATCACCTCCATGCCAAGCCTTCTTGTCTATATGGTATCTCCGAAACAGTAAAAGTTTATTATACCAAGCTGTTAGAGAAGAAAGTTATAGAAACCCGCTATGCAACGTTTCTTCTGTCAATTAAATGGTTTATGCTTCATTTTTATACCCACACTACTCCGTCACTCAATAAAAATTAACAAAGGTAAAAAAAAGCTTATCATCATAATCATCATCACCATTTATTTATATGAGGCCACTAATTCCGCAGCGCTGTACAGAGAACTCATTCACATCAGTCCCTGCCCCATTGGAGCTTACAGTCTAAATTCCCTAATACACACACAGACAGACAGAGAAAGAGAGAGAGAAAGACTAGGGTCAATTTGATAGCTGCCAACTAACCAACCAGTTTGTTTTATCATCAAAAAGTGACAGTCAAAGTGTATTACAAGTCCAGAATATTCACAAGAATATTCAGTTATTTGTTTGTGCTTGTGTGTGTGTGTGTGTGTGTATGTGTGTATATATATATATATATATATATATATATATATATATATATATATATATCTGAGAAAGCTGTTAAAAGTTTAGTACTTAGCCTTGGGCACTAGTTACAATTGAGTACAAGCACAATATTACACTCTGGACAAATCCAATTGACATACATAAGCTTTCTATTGACTCTTAATACCAGTAAGTGCCCCAAATTTTTCAATATCACTGATTATAATATGCCGTTCCATTGCAGTAGTTCTCAGCCTGCAACCTGTGGTTTGGCAGTAGTTCCTGAAATGCTTTTTGCCAGTCTACCTATGTATTGTCATGGGGTGGGAAGCTGACATCTGTGGGATTCCTATTGTTCCTCTGAGTGCGTGCAGCACAGGTTCTAAGGTCACTTCCTCTATTTCTCTGTCTTTCGGGTGATCCAGTTTCGTCCCACAGGTTAATTGTACTCTGACAAAATGGACCCTAGTTTGTGTGGTAGAGATCTTGGACTGTAATTTCTAGTGAGTGTGCATAATATGATGGTACTATATAAAAAAAGGGAAATAATAATAGTGTAATTTTCAATATCTTCAATAACATACTGCAATAAATAAAGATGTAAACAAATATCACTATTTGTTTGAAAGGCGCCATATATTCTGCAGTGTACAAATCACACAAATGCAAATTAAAGCTAATAACAAATTATAGAAGTATAAATTACAAGTTTGAATCAGGTACAAAATACCCCCGAAATATACTTTATATACTGTATGTATATGTGTATCTATAATTAATTGTTAAGTGCGTATTGTCGCTAACCAATAACGATTGTCGAATCTCGATTTGTGTTTCCAACGCACAAAGATTTATTCTCTTAAAGTAGCAAAATATATTCAAGCGAAATAATAATAAGTACAGCCGTTACTTATCGCAGGCGCTCTGGATCCAGTGTACAGTCATTCAATCCTGAAGTCTGGGGACAAGATGTCTGAACACTAGATGAGAAGCTGCTGCTTATATGCACACAGGAATACAGTAAAACAATGAAGATGGTATAGCTTGCTTCTATTGGTCCAGGTTTCAGGAAGGTCCAAGGGGTTGTCAATCATTGGCTAGTTCATTCTAAAGAATCCAAAGGAGGGGGTCATCTCTCCAGGGGGTATGCTCTGCTCTTCCCGCCAAGATTCCTTAGTCTTAAGTAGTTCATAATTCCCTATCATTCATAACTTGTGTATGCACTCTGCGATTCCTTCGCAGAGTGAACTGAACAGTAGAATATGATAAGAGGTTTATTATGATACCACACATGATATGATTCCTTCAACCTGTTCCATATATTTCACTAATGTGCCTATAACTTATAATATAAAACATAAATACTACTATATTTCGACATAAATGACTATGTGTTGCAACTGCCATTAATGTGTACTATTTTACAAGTGTGCGTGTTTGTGCGATTGTATGTAAAAGACTAAATACTGTTGTGCCACGTGTTGCAGCTGCGTACGCCGTTTCACGCCGCAGCGTGCCCTTTTTACGCCTTAGCGTACCGTACGCATCCTTTCAGACAAAGACAACCAAGTTTGCTCGATTTTAATTGAAATGACTTTATCCAATTTGCTGACTTTGACAGCTCCACCCATTGATAGTGCAATAAACTATCACCCAATCACCGTTTCAAGTTCAGGATTATACAATACTTCTTCACAGACCATGATCTCGGTATCTGGTACCACCCTTTCAGTCTCTTTCTCAGTGTTACTCCTATGAGACCATTTTCCACACTTTAACACAGTAGGAACACATTTGACAAATAAACAAATAAACCAATTGCTAAGATGACACCCAGTATAAGGAGAAGGAGCTTACCTACACTAGCAACCATTCCCTGTACCCACTCCCCCAGACCAGAGAACCATTTCAACCATGAGAACCAACCTGCCACCTTTTCCCCGACCTCATATAACGAAGAATTATGGTTCTTTCAAAATTCCCATTTCAGTTGCAAAATTTCATCCATCTTCCGGTCTATAACCTCTTTAGGGTCATCCATATTATTGGTGATGTACGTGCAACATTTGACACCGAACTGGGTGGCCAGTGTTACACAGTACCCACCAGTAATAGAGGTGAGATAATTTAGTACCAGTCTATGTTGCACCAACTCCTTCTTGTACGCTTGTAGCTCCCTTCCAGTATACCTGAAAGTGTCATCATATATCTCGGTGATATTATCTATTAATTTAGCTAGGTCTTGGATATATTTAAAGTTTAATGTTCCCCGAGCGGTCCTGGTGAGATTTAGAGCAACCATAACTTGAAACCCAGCAGTTTCACTAATCAATTTTGTAGCTATGGGTTCCTCACCAGGAATCATATTTCTCTTGCCCCAGTGTTCATACTGTGTGTGTATGTATTGTGGTGATGTAGTCTTGTGAATACCAACCATTTCTTCATGAGTAATAGTCATGATTTCAGGAACCAGTTTAGCTAAGAAACACAAGCCCTTGGAACTCGGAGTCACCCAGGAATAGGCTTTTCTTCCACAAACAAAATACACATCATCAGGGAGAACATAAGGAACAGTATGTCCATTAATTATATCACGCAGAGTTTTGATAAAACTACCCATGCCTAGTGTCTCCATTTGCTCCAGACACGTGTCGGCATGGATGACATTCTTACAATTATCTATAGAGACTTTTCCAATGGCTACTTTCTTATGTTTGGTTATACGCCCTAATTTGTGACTTCCATCAACCTTCCTGCTTATGGGTGATCTTGTAAGTCTCCCTCCAACATGAGCGTGGCGAGCCATTGTCTGATCTGATAGGTCAGCCTCCCAATTCTCCAGGCGCTTTGTATGAGATATATTTAGGCACAGCAAAGATCTGCCTACAGAGTATTGTCGAAGCTCCAGACTAGGGGACCTAGTGTTATTGTACCTCCCGTCTATGGGCCTCCCACCCCTCAATTCGAGTACTTCGGAAATGTTTAGGGGGAATGGCACTAGTCCTATATTATGCTGCCCCTGTGGCACATGAGAGCACACCCAGCACTCGGTTTGGTTTAGCACCTTACCCACCAGGGAGTGATAATCCTCCAAAGGATGCCCGCCCACCTTTAGATTACTGGTGGACTGACATCGCTGGATGCATCTCTCTTCAACGAGGGAGTCGCAGAACTTGCAGATACAATACCCCCTCACACTGCCTCCGAGTTCTTGAGCTAGCAGACCTTTTCATAACCCCCGGACAAAGCTTGATAATGGACTGCTCTGTGTATCCTAATAACTTTTCCTCTGCCTCCATCTCATCCGCATCACTACCAGAACCCTTCTCTGTCCTCCATCCTCCTTCACAAAAATAGAATGTCCTGAAAAAAATAAAAACAAGGAAGATCCTGGAACAAAAGAAAAACAAAAATCGCCACTCAATCGCTGGAAAGATAGCTCTGAGGCAACGTCTCTGGTTCAGGTGTCTCGACTGCAGGCTTTAGGTCTCCCGGAACAGACTCGCAAGTGACAGATCTATGTCGTCGGTCTGAGTTTTATCTTGCACTTTCTCCGGATTACGGACTCTCCTGCAGTGGGTGGAATGGACCCAAGTGTCTCTCTCTGCAACTTTCAGTGATGTAGTACTGGTCAGCAGCACTTGGTACGAGCCTTCCCAACGGTCTGTTAAACAACCTGAACGTAAGAAATAGCGGATCATAACATAGTCTCCAGGTTCAACATCATGACCGTTCGTTTCTGGCATACCAGGTGACAGCATTTTTAGTTTTTGTTGTTGTTGCTTTAGCTGTCTACTCATTCTTATAAGATATTGTACAGTCACTTCATTATTACACTTCAAGTCGTCTTGTGGACTCACGATCAAATGAGGCTGTCGTCCGAACAGTATCTCAAAGGGGGACAGATTAAGAGGAGGTCTAGGAGTGGTCCGAATGCTATGGAGGACCAATGGCAACGCCTCAGGCCATGCCAACCCAGTTTCATTACCTTACCAAGCTTGTTCTTTATAGTACCATTTACTCTCTCCACCTTACCACTGACTTGTGCTCGGTAAGGGGTGTGAAGTCTGCTACCAATTCCCATGAGTTTACACATATTTTGGAAGATATCACCAGTAAAGTGGGTACCCCTATCACTTTCAATGATTGTAGGGATACCGAACCTACATACAAAATCTTGTACAATTTTCTTTGCAGTGAACACAGCAGTATTAGTGGCTGCTGGATATGCTTCTACCCAACCGGAAAACACATCGATACACACTAACACATACTTTAGATTCCTGCACGGTGGTAGTTGGATATAGTCAATTTGTATTACCTGAAAAGGTCCGTCTGTAGGAGGGATGTGGGATGGCTCAGTTGGAATAGTTTTCCCGACATTTTTCCTCAAACAAGTAAGACATGACATTGTTTTCTTACCAGCCTGAGAGGAAACTCCAGGAGCACACCAGTATGCTCTCACCAGTTTGCACATTCCTTCTTTACCTAGGTGAGTCAGACCATGTGCTGCTTCAGCCAGGCTTGGATAGTATGTTCGGGGAGCTGCAGGCTTACCTTGTCCATCCCTCCAGAGTCCTGAGGATCTTGACCATATCCCTTTGCCTTCCAGACCGCCTTTTCCTGCAGAGAACACAAATCTTGCATTTCAATTAATTTCTGCATGTCTAATGTCTGAAAAACCATCATAGTCTCGGTCGATACAGTCATAGGTTGCCCTGCTGCCCATTTAGCAGCTTCGTCTGCCCTGTTGTTACCCAATTACACTGGGTCTTCTTCAAAGGTATGGGCTTTGCACTTTATGATGGCTACTGTTCTGGGTAACTGTATCGCTGTCAGAAGTCCTTTTATGTGTTGTGAGTGTGCCACTGGCATACCTGCTGCTGTCGTAAAGTTTCTAAGATGCCAAAGGGCCCCAAAATCATGCACTACCCCGAAGGCGTACCTAGAGTCAGTATATATATTGGCTGATTTACCCTCTGCCAATTCACACACTCTCCTTAGTGCTACTAGTTCCGCGACCTGGGCTGAGTGAGGTGGGTCAAGGTGTTCAGCTTCTACCACATCCTGACCGTCTACAACAGCATAACCAGTACATAGCTCAACCGTCTCTGTCTGTCTATGACAACTCCCGTCTGTATAAAATGTAAAATCTACATTTTCAAAGGGGGTGTCACGTATGTCGGGCCTTGCAGTAAAGGTCTGATTCAGGTGTTCCATACAGTCATGCGTGTCAGTACTCTTGCCTAACTCATCATCGACCAGGGTCTCCACACCTCCCACCCTTTGTGTCTCTAGAGACACATATGGAAGGTATGTAGCTGGATTTAAGGTGCTATATTGTTTGATGGTGATGTTTGAGGGTGCCATCAGGGCTAGTTCCCACTTTGTGAATCTAGCTGAAGAAACATGTCTGGTTTGGGCTGAATTTAACAGAGCTGATACAGCATGGGGTGTATATACAGTTGAATTATGTCCTAATACTATGTCCTCGCTCTTACTTACCAGAAGAGCAGTTGCTGCTACACTTCTGAGACATGTTGGGAGTGATCTTGCCACATTGTCCAATTGTGCACTGTAGTATGCTACCGGTCTGCTAGCGTCACCATGTTTCTCTGCGAGGACACCTGCTGCACAACCATCAGCTTCCGTACAGTATAGCTCAAAAGGCTTTTCAAAATCAGGTATTCCCAATGCAGGTGCTCTAGTCAGACTATCTTTAAGATTAAAGAATGCTTGCTCTGACTCTTCTGTGTGTCACGGGCACTAGAAGTCTTTGCCCAGGTTATCACCAGATGATGATCTTACCAGAGTAGTGTGGGTTACACAGTGGTCCTCTGGTAGCAGGGTGACTAGCGGAACATATGACTCAGCAGATGGTGAGAGGATGCAAATAGAAAAGTCAATGACTAGCAGCAATCTGGTTAATGATTAGGTAGATATGAACACGAGGATCTTGATGGACGTGAAGAAGTGCAGGAAGGTAACAGGGAAGTCAGTGGTCTGCATACAGCAAGTTGTACCACTGCTTATGGTGAGAGGACTTGTCCAGGTGCAGGTAGGTAGCGGGGAAGTCAGTGGTCTGCGTATAGCAAGTTGTACCACTGCTTATGGTGAGAGGACTTGTCCAGGTGCAGGTAGGTAGCAGAGAAGTCAGTGGTCTGCGTACAGCAAGTTGTACCACTGCTTGTAGTGAGAGGACTTGTTACTGGTGCAGGTAGGTAACTGGGAGTCAGTGGTCTGCGTACAGCAAGTTGTACCACTGCTATAGGTGGGGATAGGTACAGGTGTCGATGAGTGGAAACATAGAATGTAGATACTGAGAGCACGAGGAACTTGATCCCAAACAATATGCACAAGTCTATGTTGGTGTGGCAGGCGCTGCTTGACAGAGACGAATTCACCACTGGAATCCAGGCAATTAGCAGAAGGTCAATTAGCATATGTATCTCACGACTGAACAAAGAGGTAAACTTCCCAGCAGATATGTGGAGTAATAACACAGTCTCAGGGAGATAGAGGATTCCGTGGGTGAGTGGAGAACAGTCCAAGCGGATATGCAGTAAACGAATACAATCAATAGAAAGTAGGCATACCGCGGTTCAGTTGAGCAGGCTGTCCACGAGAGGATACAGGAACAGCTGAGCGGCTGCACGCCAGCACGAGTAAAGAAACCACAGGTGAGTGGTAACGGTAATCAGGGTCCAGGTCAGCACACAGACAGAGAACTTGACACGGGTAGAACAACGATGAGCAATGCAGGAATCACTGGAGATAGCGAACACGAGTAGAACACTGGAGGTAGAAGCGGTCTGGAAACCGGAAATGAGTTGAGCAGGAATCAGCAGGAAGCTGAAGACATAGTAGAACACAGGAGACTTGAAGCGGTCTGGAAACCGACAGGAATCAGCAGGGAACTGAAGACATAGTAGAACACAGGAGACTTGAAGCGGTCTGGAAACCGGCAATGAGTTGAGCAGGAATCAGCAGGAAGCTGAAGACACAGAGAAGTACACAGGAACACCTTTAGAGACTCACAGTGAATGAGACTCCAAGATCAGGCAACGAGGTAATGAACACAGGTGCTTTAAATAGGGAGCGTTGCCTGATCAACCAATTAACTAAAAGAAAAGGTCAGAAGAGTTCTTAGGAACTGCGCATGCGCAGACCATCAGGATGGCGGGCGGCCACGGTTCAGGATAGGTGCTGGCAGGAATACTGGAGAGCCACGCACCAGTGAAGAGGCACTCACGGTCCGGTGAGTGACACTGTGTGTACAACACGTTCTGGTTTTGACGAAGAGACTAGCTCCTGCAATGGTAATGCCAGAATAGAAAAACCTGGGATCCAGGATCTACAGTATCCACACATCCCCAGGAAGGTACGAATCTGCTTCTGGCTCTGCGGCAGAGTCATGTGTTGTATAGCCTCAATTCTGTCGGTTGTCAGGTGTCTTAGCCCCTTAGTGAGGCAGTGTCCTAAGTATTTGACCTTAGTCTGACATGGCTGTAATTTGTTCTTTGCCACCTTGTGCCCTGTTTGTGAGAGATGGAGCAACAACAATTTAGTATCATGTAAACATGACATAAAAGAATCAGAGCATAGCAACAAATCATCCACATATTGACTTAGAACAGACCCATTGTGGGGTTGAAAGGATTGCAAACAGTCATGTAAGGCTTGGGAGAAAATACTGGGGCTGTCAATGAACCCCTGAGGCAGTCTGGTCCATGTGTATTGCACTCCCCGGTAGGAGAATGCAAAAAGGTATTGGCAGTCAGGGTGAAGAGGGACTGAGAAGAAAGCAGAACATAGATCAATGACAGTAAAATGACTGGCAGACGGTGGAATCTGCATGAGGATGACAGCTGGATTCGGCACTACGGGGAATTGGCTCTCAACAACTTTATTAATTCCCCTTAAGTCCTGGACTAATCTATAGCCCCTCCCCCCACTCTTCTTCACAGGGAAAATGGGACTATTTGCTGTACTGGCTGTACGAATTAAAATCCCTTGTTGTAACAGCCTTTCAATAACAGGATATACCCCAAGTTCCACCTCCGGTTTTAATGGATACTGTGGGATTTCTGGAGCTATCCTACCACTTTTTAGATTGACCATGACAGGGGCTACGTTTGCCATCAGTCCAGTGTCCTGTCCATCTCTGGTCCATAGTGAACCTGGTATTTCCAGCAACATCCCCTTTACTTGAGATGGACTGTGTTCTATAACAGTAGAGTGTAACATTAACCTTTGAGGGGTGTCCATTATGTCCTGTACCTCATGAGTGACCTTCTCGGGTATATCTAGGAACACACCATCTAAAGTACAGTATATGACACATTCCATTTTACACAACAAGTCTCTCCCTAGCAAGTTAGTAGGAGCCGCTGCAGCCAAGAGAAACGAATGCTTAGTATGCAGGGGCCCGATAGTAACTTCAGCGGGTTTAGTTAGAGGATAATGTGACACTCTTCCCGTTGCCCCCGTAGCTGGAATAGTTTTACTGGTCACCTGTAGATTAAAAGGAGAGGTTATCACAGATCTGGCCGCCCCTGTATCTACAAGAAAAGTTTGTTTTCTACCAACTATGTTAACTATCATTGTTGGTTCTTCTCTCTGACTCTCAGTTAACCTCACTGGCTGTAGACTACAGGTATGACCTGACCCCTAGCGCTGACAATTGCTTTCCCGCGCAGCATTTGCTGCTGTAACGTGTGCGGGCAGGTGTGAGTCTTCTAGTCTATGTGAATCCCTCCTTGGAGGATATCTATGTGACCCTTCATTAGGATTATACCTTCCCTTTCTACAATCTTTTCTAATATGCCCTTCTTCTTTGCAATTATAACATCTCAACATTCTGCATTTCCGGTTATGTGGGTTATATGCTGGGGGTCGTGTATGCATTCCCTCTAATGCTTGTTTACTCACCGTCATCAACTTGTCACTCTTTTCTTCCCTTTTCCTTTTTGTCATGTTCCACAGCAATTTCTCTAAGAGAATCTACCGTGTTGCCTCTCCAACCAGGGGTTGAGGTTTATACTCTTGTTTTTAGATTTTCCTTTAAACCATCCATCAGTACTGTTACCGCTACTTCCCTATGATGTGGGTTATCCCTTATATCTGATACCCCAGTAAACTGTGTCATTGATGCAAGAGCTCTACCAAAATAGTCCGCTGCAGTTTCATTATCTTTTTGTTTTATGGTGAAAATCTTACTCCAATTTACCACTACTGGAAAATAGATGGCTAAATGTTTGACAATTTGTTCTATATTCTCTTGGTTAATTTCATCAGTCAAGGTGTCATCTTCGTCCAACAAACAATCTTTAAAAAAAATTTGTATGTCAGTATTGGGAGGAAGACACGCCCTTAACACTACACGCTAATCCTTATTGGTTGGTTCGTGTACATTTCCTAAGTCTTTCACAAATTTCTGACACTTAGCCAACTCCTTTCTAGGGTCTGGGAATTCGGTCATAATGGAATGTAACTCTGATCTAGTCCAAGGACAATGCATTGTAACATTTCTTAAAGGAACTACACCATCCTTATCCGGTTTCCCATTGGGAACTGATATTGTGCGGACTGGGTACGCACCCACTGGTTCACTGGTTCCAGAAGTCACTACCGGATCTGCTGTATCAATACTTAAAACGCTATCACTCCTAGTGATCACACTGCTCTCACCTATCTCAGCCATTGCTCCTTTCCCATACTTACGCTGAACCTCTAGCATATTAACAGCATGAGCAATGGCTGAAATCACAGTGGGTTCATCTTCATCTTCTGATACATTTGTTTTGAACTGACTTAAAACAGGATATAACTTAGCAATTTTTCTTTTTTCAGTTTTAATAACGGCTGTACTTACCCCTCCCGCCACAGAAGGTGGCGGGGGCGCGCTTGCGCTGAGTTCGCCACGCTTCTCAATGGCTACTTCCGCCGTGTGCGCGCTTTTCGCCACGCCTACTTCCGCGGTGCATTCGCTGCTCTGCCACGTGTTACCTTCCATTTGCCACAATTTTAAACAATCATTATGTCTATTTCTCTTTTTCGTTGACTTAATCAACCATACTTTATCTTTTACAGTATTTAGTACCTCTGCATTAAAACTCCCTATTGTTGGGAAAGGCCTATCACAATCTTTGGTCATCTTGACCCACGTGTCGCAATACGCAGTTGCGTATGCACCATATTTCTTACACATGAGAAATCTCGCTGAACCAATAGGCCCTTCCTTAGGCAGTACACTGGCCTTCTCTAGCGTTTTCTTAGCACCCATATTGAACAATAGGGTCCCAGAAATATAACAATATCCTGCCACATAATAGGGTTCCAGAAATAACTAATTTTCAACACTACCGCTAGAGATATTTTACGGGCCTGTGGACGTATTTGCTACAAGCCGTGTCCACTCACTTCCTCTCGTATTAAACAAGGACCCCTAATACAGATATATCAATGCGGACTAAAGGGTTATCAGCTCCCTGATCACCCCTGACTCTCCAACAAAATCTGTTGAGTTTATTACAACTGGTAGCATCCGGTAAAGTCAATTACCAGCCTTACCAACGTAATTCCTCCCCGTTACTCCCAAGTCACAATCGCGGCTTTCCTTGCCGTGCGGTGCAATCGCAACGCTTAAAGGTTATCAGTAAGCGATGCGATTACCCTTGGGTGTACGTCGCGAAAACTAGCTTAGTTTCCGCCCCCCGGTATACCTGCCTTGTATACCGTACACCAGTTGGGCACCTGCCTCGTCAAACAGCAACTGACACTCTATTTTACAATAGATAAAACCTTAGTGTATTTAAAATCAACAAATCACACGACATACACCTTTTCTGCGCAGAAAATAAAAGAATTCCCAACAATAGTAATAATGTCCCAGAGGTTTTCACAAGTAATTATACTATGCACATATAATAACTATCAAAACGATTGTTTAACCACGTGGCAAATCTACCGGAAGTCCGCGTCCGCACAGCAGGAAATACACATACGCTAAGCAATGCAATACAGTTAAAACACACAATGACAGTAAAAAGAAACAGTTTTCTCTTTTGTCCCTAGGTTCTAGTTAGCGTGCCCTAGACAATGCAAAACGGACATTCGGTTTCACAACACAGAGTAAAATTCAGGTTTTGAACACATTGCGTTCTTACCCGTTTATGACGCGTCTCCACCCTTTGTTGAGGAACCGAAATCCGTTGGTCTTGCATATCATCGGCAACGAAACCTCCAAAGCTCACGAGCCCCCAAATTGTTAAGTGCGTATTGTCGCTAACCAATAACGATTGTCGAATCTCGATTTGTGTTTCCAACGCACAAAGATTTATTCTCTTAAAGTAGCAAAATATATTCAAGCGAAATAATAATAAGTACAGCCATTACTTATCGCAGGCGCTCTGGATCCAGTGTACAGTCATTCAATCCTGAAGTCTGGGGACAAGATGTCTGAACACTAGATGAGAAGCTGCTGCTTATATGCACACAGGAATACAGTAAAACAATGAAGATGGTATAGCTTGCTTCTATTGGTCCAGGTTTCAGGAAGGTCCAAGGGGTTATCTATCATTGGCTAGTTCATTTTAAAGAATCCAAAGGAGGGGGTCATCTCTCCAGGGGGTATGCTCTGCTCTTCCCGCCAAGATTCCTTAGTCTTAAGTAGTTCATAATTCCCTATCATTCATAACTTGTGTATGCACTCTGCGATTCCTTCGCAGAGTGAACTGAACAGTAGAATATGATAAGAGGTTTATTATGATACCACACATGATATAATTCCTTCAACCTGTTCCATATATTTCACTAATGTGCCTATAACTTATAATATAAAACATAAATACTACTATATTTCAACATAAATGACTATGTGTTGCAACTACCATTAATGTGTACTATTTTACAAGTGTGCGTGTTTGTGATTGTATGTAAAAGGGCGTACGCCCTTTCACGCCGTAGCGTGCCCTTTTACGCCTTAGCGTACCGTACGCATCTTTTCAGACAAAGACAACCAAGTTTGCTCGATTTTAATTGAAATGACTTTATCCAATTTGCTGACTTCGACATCATATATATATAAAAATAATTTGGGGCACAGACACCCTTCTGTAGATGCCCACATGAACAACTTCTTACTTTGTACTTTGCTCATAAAATAAAGTTATACATATATGCTAAATTAACAGAGACCGGTTCCCTAGACACCAGCAAATTTATTCGGTATAGGACACACTGAACAATGAAAAAAACAGCCCCAGCTTGATGGACAAGTGACGCTTCCACCTGCAGGTGTTCTGCTCGATTACTCTCATTGCAGACACACCCTGTCAGCTTACTTCTAAACCACTTCAAAATATGTAAGTTAAATCGCTCTATACTTTTATACTGACACACATATGTCCTCCATCTGTGTATCTTTGAATTAGGTTCACTGCTGTACCTAATGCCATTCTTAGAGGCCCGTGTGTATGTTTGTGTGTGTGTACACACAAATAAGATCAGAAATATTTCATAAAAAATTCCCAATTGTTAATTATACAATTAGCCTGTAAATATATTCTACTAGGTTTTCCTTATGCTAATCCCCAGAGTGCATAATATTTTAAATATAATCAAAGTGTAAGGTATAGGCAAAAATAAATAAAATCTATGGTAAAAAAATATTATTTAATGATTCAAAAAGTAATATGGGTATTCCGCTTGTGCAAATGTCTTTCTAGCCTCTGTGAAGTGTGTTGTGTACACCGAGTTAGGAACGGCTGTCCACAGGGCCAAAAAATTATGGACACAGAGATACCTACTTCGGTTGGCACAGGGGGAAAAGTTGTTTTGTCCAGCTTCATTTCCATATTTTTCATCTGATTATCCTTGTCCCAGTCCAATCTCTCGGAGACTGTAGGAGCTATTGAGGTATTCCTTACAGTTGGGACAGTAAACATGCTGCCACATCCACTTTGTCTATATATAGAGTAATGTTGATCCAAAAAGATTTAGGAAGTTTGTTTTGGAATTGACGGCTTGTTATTTTTCCCTATTCAAACAATTGAGTTATAAGATTTTTTTTTCTTTTTATTTTGATCTGTATCCCCAATCAAATAACTGATGAAAGATAGATGTGTTTGGTTATGCAATTCCTATTTGTGTGTAGTAGGTTTGATGGAATTCACATACTGTATTGTTTTATTTGTGGATGTTTACATACTGTCTAACTACTTTACCAAAATATTAATAATTTAATTTGTCAGAAATTTTATTTTTAGTTGTCAAATCATCTAGCCATAATAATAATTATTTATTTATGTATTCCACTTTATTGACTGCCAATAATTGTCTGCTATTTAAGGTCTCAACCAGTCAGTAGAGACAAAAAGTTTTAAGAGCCACTGTCCTATGTACACCGTGTCCATTCCAAGTATACTGTTCTATGTTTCCTGCATATGACTATTACCAACTGTAAAGACACTTGTTGGCTGCACATTGCATGCCAAAGAACGCTGTCCATCAAAGGTGTTCTTACAATGGCTACACTAGAGATAATGGGATTGTGGGTATTGTACAAGCTTTAACCCTGTAAACAAATACACATTTTTGTTAAGGTGATTCATAATCTGCAGTTACCATATTTTAATATGTCCCTTTGTTCATTTCAACTTTGTAGATACATTTATAGAACTTAAAAAACCAGGAGACATAAGCGAAGATAAGTTATTTGATGAGACTTCAAAAGCTTTACTTGCGAAAGGCATCAGTTTAAGGAGATCAGCAACCATGCGGGTTAGTGGTTTTTTTTTTTTTTATATTGAGAACACCTATGATGAACACCAGGGGGTAAATGTATCAATATGCGGGTTCTTCAACACCCGCGCGTTCAGCCTCTTCCGCGATTAAATTTCAAGCGGCGCTGCATTGTAAAGGGTAAACTTCCCTTTACAATGCAGCGCCGCTTGAAATTTAATCGCGAAAGAGGCTGAACACGCGGGTGTTAAAGAACCCGCATATTGATACATTTACCCCCAGGTCTGTAATGTCTTTATGGCTCAGCTACACATATCTTATACCATCAGGTCTGCAATCCGAGCACTTAAATAGGCAGTGTTGACTTCACTGCCAACATACCAAGTTGAAACCATAGATCCCAGCAGCATGGTTGGCCCAGTGGTCAGCATTGCTGTTTCCCAACATGTTAACCATTTCAGTGCAAGAGGTTTGTGATATTTTCTTCACCTGCAGCACTTGTTTTAAAGATTTTGATATACCTGATTTTGGGCATCATTCTTACACATAAGGGGGCTCATGCAGAGGTAGATGTATGTCCTTTTTTTTTTTTATCTTCTTCTTTTTTTGCACAAAAGACACAATTCCACAAAATAAGTTTATCTTATTACTCCATACAATGAGTAAAGGAAGGGAGTGTTCATGTAATTGCAACCTAGGTAGACCGAGACACAGTTACACCGGTCAGGAGGCGTAGTTCTTGTGTGATGACTGTTGGCAGCACTAGCTAGCCCCTTCTGATTGATTATCTTGTGGATTGACCCTCTAACACAGTGATGAGCAACAGGCGGCCCTGAGACCGGATGTGGCCCCCTGAGCCTTCACTTGCGGCCCCATCTTCTTTCTGCTTTACTGTCAGATTTGTTTGTTATAGCTTGTAAGACTTATTTAAAATGTCTACTGACATCTTAAAACAAATAGGTGTCTCTTTATTTGATTAAATATATTGTTTTTACTTATTACTGAGATTAAGGGTAACGTGTGTCCCTTTTTAACGTAGAGGGACACTGCATGCGGCCACTGAACTATGCCAGGTGCCTTTTACTGCTCTAAATCATATTATTTAAGGCATTAGTGTGACTGCTATACTATATACATTAAGTTATGGACGTCTATTTGCATTACTTCATTCATATTTCCATTTGTACTTTAGCAGAAAGATTCCCATTTAATTTTCAGGGGAAAAACATGCATTTAATTTGTATTTATATTTTGTATTTGTGTTTGTATTATATTTTATCTAGTAAATGTGACTTTTGGATTTGTGGGATTGTGAAAAGCATTTACAAAAATTCTTCACTTAAAAAAACTTTGACCTCATCACTTTTGCTCAGTCGTTTTAGTGTGTTGTGAAAAAGAGCTTTGTTTAGTCTTTTTCTTGTTTACATTTTATATTTATTGTTTTATATATTGAGATACGAGCCATAACAAACTCTAGGTAAGGCTCATTGTAATTTTGTGTAATGATATAGGGGACCTGTGAGAGTCATTTGGCTTAAAAGTTAATGGCTAGGAAGTTGACCCATATAATTTCCTTTGCGGCCTTCTAGACACCCTAGTCTGACAAGACTTCTCCACCTAATGCCTGAGCTATGGCAAATTATTCTTAATATTGGACACAAATAGCAGTTTACTTGTGAGCCCTATGTATGTATGGTCATCCACATATTCTGGAGTTAGTAAATTTGCCAGCACAGATGCCATCTGCTGCTTTTTTTTCAGTAAAGTGGTATAGATGTCACAAATGAAAACACATTTGGTTAAAGGAGCAGTAAACACTGTAGTAATACTTATTTTTGTGAAACATGTCATGCAGCTGTTATTATAATGCTGTTGGACTTTATCACAAAAATCTTTAACAGCATTATGGTACTCCCCATTGACACATTCGGATCTGCTGACTGAGGTACTTGCATGGCTGACTAGTGGAATATGGGCTCCTTGTTACAATGGGCAATGGATGAAATATCAAAAGACACAGAAGTTTAATAAGCAGTAAGAGACAGTTTGTTTTACTTAACCTGTAATTAGAGTTATCAAGCAGATACAAGTGTCTAAAACCAGTGCTGAAAATCCCAGATAAAAAACCAATATCACAGCAATGCAAACCAAATGTTGAAGACATGTCACAATATTTGAAGGGTACCAGGGCACTTGTATCCAGTCCACTGGAAAGATTTCAAATACATTCTGTTTTGACCGGTCTTATACCCATAAGAGAAGATGATAGATGGCAGTATGAAACTCTTTAAGCATGCAAGATGTGATCATTTCACATAATGGTAGATATGGCAGTAGCCTTATAGTAAAAGTTCTAAAAACAGATTCACAGATCCCCAAATACTAAAAGTTTGTCTCTCAAATAACACAATGCATCGCAAAATATGAATTCCTCAATCAAATACTAGGTGTTATCGTGTCCTGCCTTGGAATGCGAGGTCTTAACATATTGTCTTTGTAAACTTTTATTTGGAACATTCAAACATACAATGTTATATTATTGCCTGCACCTATAAGTTAAAAGTGTTATAGGTACGTATATAAAAAGAGAGATAAGCTTTATGCGTAGACATTGTGAATCACAAACCAGCTTTTGTCACACCGAGCCTTGTATCATGTGTAAGGATGACTATCTGTAGTTCAGTCTAGTTTCTTCACATCACAATGCAATGTGTAGAACACAAGCATTTCTAGTGCACAGAGGCACCATAGTTTGAACAAAGTGGTGAGCAGCAGAGAAGTCCTTTCATTATACTGTGTATTCTCCCTCCCCCACATGTACTACATGGTTTATTATAAGCTCTGGATGGGCCACCCTTTTAAGTCGTGTCCTTCTTATCAGCAAACAGAATTGTAATAAAATTGTAAAAAAACTGTTCTTTTTCTATTCAAGGTACAAAATTGGCAGATGTCAGAAAGCCAGTCTGAGTCAAAAGTGAAATCTACGATTGAAGAAAATAAAACCTTCTGATGGGCAACCTACCACCTTATAGCAGTACAACATATATGTTATGATTACGACCACTGCAGAGCCTAAGGACACTACTTTAATGTGCTGATAAACATTGGAAAGTAAAATGCCTCTGTGACTGTTTACTGGCTCATTTCCATTTCTAAATTCACCTGGCAATAAACAACTGTGCATATTTTATTTGAAAAAAAAATTTCAACAACTTTCGTCTGCATAATGGTTTGGTTTTGTGTTTGACATTGATAAGTGCTGCTGCTTCCAGTATTTATGACAGCAGAAGCAAGCCAGGGCCTCACACCAGTTATCATGTCTTTTTAGCTTTCTTCTCAGCTCAACTGTCATACATACATACATACATACATACATACATACATACAAATATACATACATATATACATACATGCTACATAAAACCTTTTCCATCATTTGCCTTCTGGGCAGACGTGTACTTCTAAAACCCTCCAGTAATGTCAATATTCTAATCTGCATAACATATTGGCAGAATAACTTAAATTATTCAAGAAATGTTTATTCAGCTTCTGTATGTTGAATATAGCAAGGGTACTTGTCTGAGATATACATTTGTCAGAGCATTTCCAGTGGCGTAAGCTTTCTGAAATTTTCCACAAGGTGGCACTGTTACACTGGTAATAGCTATTTCAGTTAAAGATTATCATAATACCTGGCCTTTGCTCATAGGTGGTCTACCTACACTCTGTTGTCAGGAGATGCCCTGCAAACTAGAAGAGTGCAGGGGGTAGCAAATTCTGCAGATGTGCATAGTGCAAAAGTGTAAACATGACGTCAAGGTCCAACTTCTGTAAAACCACCCCTTTCATTGAATTAAACTTTTCTATTCTAAAACATTATTCAGATTTCCTAATATATGACTAGAATAATCCATGAGACTGAAGAGACACCAGAACTGTCTATTACATGTGGCCCCTTTGCCCAATTAAAGAAAAAAAATTCTAATGCTTACAAAAGGTACCTAAAAATGTGTTTCTCCATCGAAGGGGACAGACATGTCTCATTAACTCTATAGTATGAGATATGGGGGTAAACTTTATCAAGCTGCAGGTTTGAAAAAGTGAAGATGTTGCCTGCCTAAAGCAACTACTCAGATTGTAGTTATCATTTTATACAATGACAACTAAAATCTGAGTGGTTGCTAAAGGCAACATTCCACATTTTTAAACCTGCAGCTTGATAAATTTACCGCCTGATCTCAGCCAACCCAACAATAGTGTATCAATTCCTTTTGCATAGTGGAAATTGCTGTGCGCTGTTTCCACCTTTTTTCTAAATTCAATCATTTTGCTCCACGGGATGAAATCTCAGTTTTGCACTGCTCTGCAAAACTCAGCATACTGCACAATTTACATCCTTTATAAGGTACACTCTCACTGTTCAACTCCTACGTCTGCTACAAACTTCTATTATGCCACAAATGCTGCAATCTTGTTCCATAAACCTATACACTTTGACAGAAATCTAGGCACGCTTGTGCAAATCAAAATGCACGGCACCTCTAATTCTACACTCTATTTCTATTGTAACAAAGGATCATGGCATAATGATAAGGTTTGAGTCACAATGTCCTTTGTGGTTTTACTGTACTAGTGCCAGGGATGCTAATGCACAATAGTAGCAACTGTACCTTAGGAAGCTTCATAATGAGTACAATAAGCATAAGCCTAAGTTACATACATTGCAGCAATTGGAGAAAATAAGGCATTTGTATGTCTAGATAACAAATGAGTACAAAAAGTACCCGAATAGTCATTTTATGATAAACTAGGTGCTAAATGTTGGCATGGCATAGGGAAACCAACATGAAAAATCCTCCGACTGAGAGTTAACATGAGTACAGTGGTGGATTGTGGGTGCTTAGGTGTGTATCATACCACATGGTGTGCTGAATCCATCTCCAAATCTGTACCTTTGTGGGGGATGGGAGGAAGTGATTGAAGCTTTTCCAGATCTCAATAACCTTTTGAGTTTGTGTCTGGATTGACATCTCCATCCAGTCAATTCTAAAATTCTGGAAAAACTTCTGTTTGGATAAGGTAAGGTTGGGGGCAGAGTTATGGATCCACCTTTGGAGTATGCTTCTTTTTTTTTTTTTTTTTTAAATCTCTATTTGTAACATTTTGAAAACATGTAAATCTGACAACCAAATAGGCATGGTGATGCAAAATACCGGGCTTTTATTTTTTTTTAACCATAGCCTACACATATGTAAGAGCCAGAGATAATCTGTAAGAGGGTATATAAGTGCTTCCAGACTAATGAGATGGCCTTTTGTTTTGGAAGGTTTGTTAACAAAAGGATGTCTAGAGCATTATTCCAGTTAGATTTGGAGAATGTTCTTGTTAATTTGCTGATATAATGCTTCGCTTGAAGTAGGATAGGATAAGAAAAGTTTCACCACAATAACAATATATCACAATAAATGTCTTATTGGTAGAAAACACATAAAAATGACATATATTGCCCATGTCTACACTGACATCACACAGCTGATAGACAGTTATTGCTATGCATAGATCTACCCCGATTTCACAAGGCTGACAAAACTGATAACTATATACAGACCAAACACATGATAAGCGCTGATTACTATACTCTGGTCACACCAATATCACACACCTGATCCACACTGATCACTACACATATCACACTAATCTCTTGTGTCATTTATTGCATTAGCGATGTTTGTAGAGATTAGCTAATTTCTTAGGCCATTAAAATGTCCAGGTAAATTACAGCATTTTAAGCCCTTTTGATAAGAATTTCTCTGAACAAAGAGGGTGGAGAGGATTGTACACCCTCCTTATAGAGAAATGGCTGCTGATTTGTCCATGTTAACCAAGGACCACAAGATGTTCCCAAATTATAAAATTTTAGCAAATAGCAATAACAGAAAGTTTAGGAGAAAGGAGAAACGTATAAGGGAAAATCAGCAGCTAAGGAAGAGATTTTTATGGATTTATCTAGTAAACGACTAATGCTCTAGTTTCTATGGCACTAAATAGGTGAGACCAGGCATTGAAAGCTTTATTGGTGTCTAAGCTGAGAAGGATGTTTAAGGACGTAGCAGCTACTACTGCTATAGCTATGCAAATACTCTTTATTGAGTGATAACCAGTGCAGATCCAAGTTGGTGGTCATTAAGAAAAGTAGGGAAGGTGGATTAAAGTCTCATGTCCAAGATTTTAGTGAAAATTTGCAAGAAGTCTAAATATAGAAGTGTTATTGTATAGTAGGATGCTTCTACCTGGGGGTCTTTATTGGATTTTGGGAGAGTGAGTATCAGGTAATGTTGTTTGGTAAATGTTTGAAATATTCACTTGTGAATACGTGTGGACCCTCATGCAAGTTATAGTGGAGTTAATCTCTCCAAACCAAAGAGAGCTCCTTGAAGCTGAAAGTAAGTCTACAGAGTTTGTGTCCTAATTTAGACCGAATATATCTTTATATGGTTGATATCTTCCCATTTCATCTCAAGTGGCTGATGACCCTGCCTAAGGTAGTCACTATGGGACCGGCCTGGGGCGCGTATGCCCCCCGCACAGCCAGCCCCTGGCTATTCCTGAGTACATCATAAACACAACTTATCACTTAGAACAAGGGTTTTTCAAGTCAGAACTTGTTTCTGTATTTTCAGTGCTACTAAACATATCCTTGCTTAGGTGTCTACCTCTTTTTTCTACAGTATGCTACTGCTCACAATGTAATGTATGAATGCTTGTCACAGCTTTCTGGCATTATATGGAATAACTTACTTATAATGGAAATTAATACCAGGCTTTCATCCAAATGTGACTACTGTACATCAAACTCTTGGAAATGATTTCCTTTAACAAATATACGCTAATATGAATCCAAAGATAAATGCATTTAAAAAAATGATGTTATGAAGTAATGCTGTAAAAACTGCGGCTTCCAGAGCAGTACTGATCAGAGACTCCTTTATGAAATGTTATTGAGAAAATTAAACAGACATGCATAGGCTTCACTTGGCCCTCTCATGAGCTCTCCAAACAACCCTCAGGTATGTACTCTATTGCCTGTTTTTGCAGCTTTTCCTGGCGTCTTTAGCTGAGTTGCTTCTTGTCTGTACCCTGGAATGTTGGGGGTCCTATTTGGAAAAAAAGACAATTACATCAAATTTAGAAAGTCCTACCATTTAATAAGCAGGCCTCCCTCCCTACAACTAGCCCCAACATTAAATTAAAAGTATTCACATTTGATAAATAGATCTAGTTTCCTCCAACCAGCCCTGACATTGAATTAATAGTATTCACATTCAATATTAGAACTATTTCCCCAACCAGCCACAAAATTAAATTAATAGCATTCACATTTAAGAAATATATTTAATCATCTCACCTTAAACTAATAGGCCTCTGTTACAATAAAGAACCCAACAATCATTCCACAAATAAAGTCATAATAATAATTAGCTACCACCCACAATGCACCATTAAATTAATAGTCCACCTCCCACCCACATTATATTAAGACACCATCTCACACCACCCCGACAATACATTAATAACATTTACATTTATTAACTATACCCATTTCTCATAACCATCCCCAACATTAAATAATTCATATTTACATTCTATAAATAGCCCTCAATCTCCCCAAACTCAGTCCTACATTCAATTAATAGCCCCATAATAAATTAAAGGTCCCATAAACGCAGGCGCGCTCGGATAGGCAGACAGAAGTGTCTGCCTCTCTTTCTTGCAACTTGCATACATGAGACGGCGCCTGTCATGTGATGTGACGGGGACAGGAGGAGGCAGCCACACATAGGGGAAGGAAGGGCAGGAGAAATGGATCATAAGATCTGTGGCCGCATGAAGGAAGGTGGCAAAGGAGGGTCCAACCACCAAGTGGTGCCCCACTGGCACCCCTTGTGCCAGTCCATGGGCCCTCTGTAAGGGGGGCCTGGGGCAAGTGCCTCCGGTGTTCCCCCTTAATCTTGTGCTAACTCAGTTCCCTGAGTCTCACTCAGGCTCTATTCTGGGTCTGCTTACCCGCTCTTTACAGGTTTCTACTTGTCACGTCTGAGGATCTGTCTGTACCCAGACTGGGTTGTGTCTCTGGACCTGGACTGGTGACTACGTGGACAAAGCTAGGTGGCCTGATAATGTCCCTCTGCATATAGTGTATGGACTGGTGCAGATGGTGGTTACACTAGCAGGGGGGTGCAAACAGGAACTGAATTGCTGGACCAGACTTCAACCGGAATGCTAGACCGGAATGCTGTAACCGGAATGCTGGAAGAGGATTTTTGTAACCGGAATGGAACCGGAATGCTGTAACCAGAATGCTGTAACCGGAATGCTGGAAAAGGATTGCTGTAACCGGAATGGAACCAGAATGCTGTAAGGAACCAGAGCGGATGGAACCAGAGTGCTGGAATGGGCTGGAGCCAGAATGCAGACTGTACTGTCAGAGCTGTAACAAGATAGTGAGACTGCAAGCTGCTGGGATCCAGGTTGGCGTCTGAAATACATTGTTGCACTGGCAACAGGTAAGAGCTCAAGGAAGTCTCTTCTCTGGGTCCACTTTTATAGTTTTTGTTGATTGCCGATTGGAGACTGCATTCGGCTGGGCAGAAGCAGCACTCTGAGTTGCTGAAATTTATTCAGGTGACTATATCCAAGATAGAAGGGAAAGAGATTCTATCGCACTAGTTTGTCATCTGAAAATGTAACCCCAATAGATACGTTGTCTTATATAAATATCAACCTAGGGGTGCCACCTTAACTTTAAATACTCATTTATTAGAAGAAGAAAGAAAGAAAGTTATATTGTAGGTGCACTGACATTTGCTGATGATCGTATAGGTTTATAGTTGTAAGATATAACTTTTATTAAGTATTAGTTAAAATTGAGCGAAATATAGGTTAAAATGAATAAAAGTGCTCACTATCTGTATATGTAATCTCTTTAAATATTAGGACTTATGCTGGTAAGGAATTATAGTAGCGCTGTGGTATTTGTTACATCAATTATATCTATTGCTCGTAGCCACATCTAGCTAACCTATCCCCTTGTGTTGAATTAGGCTGTAGTATTGCCAATCAGTACCAAGATAAATGATTAATAAGTTTTATCCATTAGCCATAAAGGTATTGAATACTGAATAGTACGGGGAGTGAATTGCTAACTACCTAAAGAATACCACCGAACTGACTCTGGGTATATCGGGGTATTATAGCAGCTGCCAGAATGAGAGATATCAAGTGGACAGACAGCGAGGACGCCGACGCGCGTTTCGCTAGGTCTGCTTTTTCCAAGGCAAGCTGAGGCAATGATTTGACATCTCTTTTATACACTAAGGAATGTTCCTTCATGGTCACGTGATCCGAACTTTACCCAATCCAACTATATTATTTTGGAGGTGTGTAATCTGCAGATACGCTGTCTTATATTTCAGCTATTATACTCACCTTCTACATTGTCTTATTGGAATCAATTTCAATCTTTAATTATCTCAAAGTATATTAGGATACTCTTTTATGGGAAAAGAGGGGAAGAGTTTCACAGTTCTTATCAATTTAATGTTCTTAGTATATTTAGCGCGTCATTTCTTCCCGGTAATCTAATCAGAGCTACACCCAGTCTGGCTATATAATTTTAAAGTGTATCATATTAATGTCATATTACTATTTCTCTGTTTATGTAAGTCTATCCTTTGGATTATATTATGTAAGTGTATCTCTATCTCATATATATAGTAGACATTTTAATATATTTGTTCATTTTAATTTTTACAATTAGTGTTGCTAATGAATTAGGTTCTCAGGCTCAAAGTACTTGACACCTTATATCTATATGATATCAGCGTTTTATTATAGATAAATCTTCTTTATGATTTTCTGTTATATTTAAACTTCAATCTTTTATTATTTAACTGATGAGGTTTATTCTTGGTACTATCCTTTTAATATTAATTAATTCTGTGTAGTGACTAACTCTAGACAAATTATATGTGCAAAAATAAAAATTTTTAGAAAGTGATGAAAACGTGATAAAATATATAGTAGAAATAATGATATTAAAAGTGACTATCTGGTAGTTATGAATATGTATTGTTGTTTTAAAGGTGTTAAATTGTGTATAGATATTATTTAGTGATAAATATTTTTGCATAAATCTGTTTATTACAGTAAATATAATAATTATACTTTGTTAATCTATTTTCATTTTTTATTTTTTATTTATTTTAATTATTTTTATTTTCATTTTATTTTTTTATGTTTATTTTTTTATTTTTTATTTTATTTTGTGTATTTTAATTTTAGGGTGATATGGTCGTGATATATTGTGAAATTGAGTGTGAATTCAATTTATTTTATTTTAGGTAGCGATGAAAACACCGGACCTTCCAAGACCATCCCCACACCAGTGAATGTAAGTATGAGTTTGTTATAACAGAATTGATCTATTTTTCTGAATCTGTGTTAATAAATATTTTATTATTTGTTTGATTATTAATAATATCTATAATTTCTCTTGAGCTATTTTGGTTTTGAGCTATTTTGGTTTCTATGAACTTTTATTTTTATTACATGTTCATTCCCTAATAAATTATATTGAGAATTTACAGAGATGTACTTCATCCAAGTGAGATCATTTTCCTATAGATATCACTAGCTAATTACTCAGAGAAAGACCATGGAGTTATTATTACCATTTAGGCCTCCTGGGTGTGCTGTTCCCATCTGGAAGATCATTTTAGTTTCTCTTTTGAGAAGTTCTTGTTTCATATTACCTTCTCTTATACCTAAATTTAGCTTTTCCATGCCAAAAGCTGTCAGGTCATTGGCGTTACTGTTATGTATTTTTAGAAAATGTTTTGCTACTCTTGTTATTGTTTTAATTTTCTTAATATCCTGTTCTGCATTGCGAATATTGCCAATGTGTTCTAAAAGCCTTTGTTTAAAGGCTCGATTTGTCATGCCTATATACATCAGGTTACAGGTACATTTAAAACAGTAAATTATGCCTTGTGTGTCATAGTTTATAAAGGTGTTAATTTTGCGACAATGGTTATATTTATCAGTAAAATCTTTCGTTTTTTTGGTGTATTTACATGCTTTACATTTTCCACAGGGATAAAATCCTGTGGTATGGTAAATGGTATTTATTTTTTTAGATTTTTCCTGAAAATGGCTATGAACTAGTATATCTTTTAAATTTTTTGATCTTCTCCAACTTATGACTATATTCTCTCTGAGAATTTTATTAAGATCTTGATCCAATTTCAGAATATGGTTGTGTTTTTTTATGATTGAGTCTATCTCTTTCCACTTGTTATTAAAGGTAATTATAAATCTGATTGTTCTGTTTGTTGATCACTTTTTATCTTTTTTAGGAAGATTAGTTCTTCCCTTTTCATTAATTTGGCTGATCTATATGATTTGCCAATTCATTTGTTACTGTATCCTCTTTTAGACAGTCTTTGACTTAGTTCATTTGCCCTTTTGTCAAAGATTTGTGAGTCTCCACAATTCCGTCTTATGCGCAGAAATTCTCCTTTGGGTATGCTTTTTATTGTGGGTGGGAAATGTGAACTGGATGCATGGAGAATACTATTCGTAGCTGTATTCTTTCTAAAATTATCTGTTATTAGTTCTTTTTGATCATTGATGATTATGGTTAAGTCTAGGAAGTTTATTTTATCCATTTTAATATCAAAAGTTAGTCTGAGATTGATTTCATTCTTGTTGAGATGATTAACAAATTCTATGAAGGTTTCTTTTTGTCCCTCCCAGATTATAAAAATGTCATCAATGTATCTCAGCCAGACTGAGACATGTTGTGTATAAATTTCATTTTCCTCCACAAAGACCATTTTTTGTTCCCACCAACCCAAGTATATATTGGCATAAGTTGGGGCACATGTTGTCCCAATGGCAGTACCTCTCACTTGTAGAAAGAATTGGTTGTTAAATGTAAAGTAGTTGTTTGTCAGAATAAAATCCAAGAGAGATAGGAGATCATTTTTTACTTTGGTTTCTAGAAACTGTTTCACTGCCTTTATACCCATGGAATGTTCTATGCTAGTATTATTATTATTATTATTAATATTTATTTATAAGGCGCCACAAGGCATCCGCAGCGCCGTACAGAGACAAACAAAATCACAACCAATGGGAGACAGCACAGTACAGTAAACACAGTATATAATATATAATGATTCGATATCACAGGTACATAACCATGTATTTTCATTCACTGTGATATCTTGAATTTTATTTAGAACATCTAGCGTATCACGTATATATGAGGGTAGAATATATACAAATTCTCTTAGGTATTTATCCACGTATATACTGGCTTTTTCAGTCAGGTTATCAATACCCGAGATGATTGGCCTACCAGGTGGTTTTTTCTCATTTTTATGAATTTTGGGGAGTACATAAAATGTAGATATTTTAGGGTTTTCTACCCATAAAAATTCATAGTCTTTATTGCTAATGTATCCGTTGTCTAGGGCCTCCTTAATTATATTCTGATAAGCTTTTAGTATAACATTTGTTGGATTGTTGCTTAGTTTTCTATAGCACTTGATATCATTTAATTGTTTGTATATCTCTCCTTTGTAGTCTGTTATGGGCCAGATCACGATATTACCGCCCTTATCTGAGGGTTTTATAACAACATTACTCCATTCACTCATTTCTTTTAGTATTTTTCTCTCTTCAAAGGTCAGATTGTTTCTCCCTTTTGATGTAGAAGTTATTAATGTGTCCAGATCTTTAGATACCAGTTCCATATATATCATAATTTCTGGACATATCATAGGATTAGGACAGAAAGTGGATTTCTTTTTAATTTCTGGATTTTTGCCCACATTCAGAATGGGATTAGTACCTAGTGATGCTTCTATTTGTAATTCTTCAAGGTCAACAATTATATCACATTCTTGTGTATCAAATTGAGACATTGGTGTTGTCCGAGATACATCTTGATTTAGAGATAATAAGGTGTCTGATGTAGTATCTGAGATGGTTTTAAACAAAGGCTTTTAGAACACATTGGCAATATTCGCAATGCAGAACAGGACATTAAGAAAATTAAAACAATAACAAGAGTAGCAAAACATTTTCTAAAAATACATAACAGTAACGCCAATGACCTGACAGCTTTTGGCATGGAAAAGCTAAATAAGGTGTCAAGTACTTTGAGCCTAAGAACCTAATTCATTAGCAACACTAATTGTAAAAATTAAAATGAACAAATATATTAACATGTCTACTATATATATGAGATAGAGATACACTTACATAATATAATCCAAAGGATAGACTTACATTAACAGAGAAATAGTAATATGACATTAATATGATACACTTTAAAATTATATAGCCAGACTGGGTGTAGCTCTGATTAGATTACCGGGAAGAAATGACCCGCTAAATATACTAAGAATGTTAAATTGATAAGAACTGTGAAACTCTTCCCCTCTTTTTCCATAAACGAGTATCCTAATATACTTTAAGATAATTAAAGATTGAAATTGATTCCAATAAGACAATGTAGAAGGCGAGTATAATAGCTGAAATATAAGACAGCGTATCTGCAGATTACACACCTCCAAAATAATATAGTTGGATTGGGTAAAGTTCGGATCACGTGACCATGAAGGAACATTCCTTAGTGTATAAAAGAGATGTCAAATCATTGCCTCAGCTTGCCTTGAAAAAAGCAGACCTAGCGAAACGCACGTCGGCGTCCTCGCTGTCTGTCCACTTGATATCTCTCATTCTGGCAGCTGCTATAATACCCCGATATACCCAGAGTCAGTTCGGTGGTATTCTTTAGGTAGTTAGCAATTCACTCCCCGTACTATTCAGTATTCAATACCTTTATGGCTAATGGATAAAACTTATTAATCATTCATCTTGGTACTGATTGGCAATACTACAGCCTAATTCAACACAAGGGGATAGGTTAGTTAGATGTGGCTACGAGCAATAGATATAATTGATGTAACAAATACCACAGCGCTACTATAATTCCTTACCAGCATAAGTCCTAATATTTAAAGAGATTACATATACAGATAGCGAGCACTTTTATTCATTTTAACCTATATTTCGCTCAATTTTAACTAATACTTAATAAAAGTTATATCTTACAACTATAAACCTATACGATCATCAGCAAATGTCAGTGCACCTACAATATAACTTTCTTTCTTTCTTCTTCTAATAGACTATATCCAAGATGGCAGCTCCCATGAACTGATTTTGGAGGGAATCTGATATAGAGACTGTTATCACCTGATTGGCTGAGAGGAATCATGTGACTGAATCCAAGTTGGCCACGCCCATATTCTGATTCTGGAGGGATCTCTGGAGTGTAGACAGACTAGATAGCATCTTACAGAGAGATCTGAAACCAGCAGAGCCTGAGAACCACAGAGAAAACTTGGAAAGGCAGCGAAGATGTAAGTGACAGAACCTGAGAGTCTGGTGTGTGACAGTACCCCCTCTTTTGAGGGTGGACCCTGGACACCGCTTCCAGGCTCGTTCTTCTGGGCCGTAACCCCTCCAGTCAATAAGGTACTGAAGATGACCATGACGAATCCGTGAATCGAGTATCCTTTCCACTTCATACTTGACTCCTCGTTGAGTCTGGATTTTAGGAGTCTTAGGGAATACAGAATGAAACCTATGCAGGACCAAATGTTTCAACAAGGATATGTGGAAGGAAGTTGGGATTCATAGATATGGAGGAAGTTTGAGTTTGTAAGCTACTGGGTTGACGACTCGCTCAATGGGAAATGGACCAATGTAGCAAATTTCATGGAAGGTACCTTAAGCCTTAGGTTGCAAGTGGAGAGCCAGACTCTATCTTCTTGTTTGAGACTGGGTATTGCTCGACATTTGCCATCAGCAAATTTTTTGTAATTGGAGGAAGCCTTTAACAGGGAAGAGCGGACATCCTTCTATATTTGAGAGAACTGACGTAAGGTGTCATCAGCAGCAGGTACAATGGCAGAAGGAAGAGGCTGAAACTCAGGTATTCTGGGATGACAACCATAGACTGTAAAAAGGTTGTAGATCCAGAGGAGGAGTGGTACTGATTATTGTGGAAGAATGCTGCCCAGGGTAAGAGTTCTTTCCTGTTGTCTTGTGAAGATGAGATAAATATGCCAAGAAAAGTTTCTAAATCTTGATTCAACTTTTCAGTTTGGCCATTGTTTGGGGATGATAGGCAGACGAAAACTTCAGCTTCACTTGAAGAGCTGAACACAAAGACCGCCAGAGCGGGCCACGAACTGGACCCCATGATTGGAGATTATTTCTGAAGGCAAGCCATGAAGCCTGAAAATCTCCTGAATAAACAATTGAGCCAGCTTTGGAGCGGAGGGTAGTCCAGTGAGAGGGACAAAATGGGCCATTCTGGAGAACTTGTCAACTACAACCCAAATGGTATTGAACCCATTAGAAACTGGTAGATCAGTAATGAAGTCCATAGACAGATGAGTCCAGGGTTAGTGAGGGATTGACAATGGTTGAAGTTGGCCGGCAGGTGTCTGGCGGAATATTTTAATTTGGGCACACCTGGAACAGGAAGCTATGAATTCTTGGATATCCTGCTTTAGAGTAGGCCACCAATAGGATCTCTGTAGAAAAGTCTTCTGAACTCCAGAATGTCCGGAAAATCGGGAGGCATGAGTTAATTGAAGCAATTTCTTGCGAAGTGCTAGAGCTGCAAAAAATTTTCCAAGAGGCGGGGTAGGAACAATATTGGTGGTAGAAAAGGATTGATGATGGGACTTTTTTGAGTGAGGCAAAGATCCTCATCTTGAACCATGGAACGAGAAAGAGCATCAGCCTTACAATTCTGGGATCCTGACTGGTAGCTTACTTTGAAGTCAAATCTGGAAAATAATTTGCTTGTCTTGGATTGAAACACTGGGCTGACTTTAGGTACTGAAGGTTTTTATGATCTGTGACGACAGAGATGGGATATTTGGAACTTTCCAACAAATGTCTCCATTCTTGTTTATTTACAGTTGTTTATAGCAATGGAATACTGCTTTAGCTTCTTTAGACCTATTGAAGGGATCAGACCCATTTTTGGTAAGGGCTGTGATAGGAGCCACAAGAGTGGAGAATTTTTTATGAATTTTCTGTAATAGTGTGCGAAACCCAGAAAGCATTGGACTGCCTTGAGAGTGGTTAGAAGAGGCCAGTTGAGAATCACCTTGAGCTTCTCTGCATCCACTATAAGTCAGTACCAGAAATAATATAACTTAAGAAGGAGATGGATGGGACTTCAAAGGTGCATTTCTCCAATTTACAAAAGACCCGGTTGATACGGAGTCATGAAAGAACCTCTTTGACATGGGCACAATTTGATTCCAAATTATTGGAGAAGATAAGGATATCATCCAGGTAGACAACAACTGTTTTGTAGAGGAGGTCATGGAAAATTTCATTGACATAATGCTAGAATACCGCTGGGGCATTACTCAATCCGACTGTCATGACTAAGTACTCGTAGTGCCCTTCACAAGTGTTAAAAGCAGTCTTCCATTCGTTCCCTGCACAAATTCAAATTAAACTGTAAGCCCCTGTGTCACACGGTGCTCATTCGGCTTCCATAAACAAAGACTAAGACATTCACCTGTGCCTCATTAAGCAGACCTCAAACCCTTAGTCTTGATCTGCACATGTGCAGACTGAGTACCTGTCTGCTTCTGGCAAGATTCCTATTGGTTCCTGGTTCTGGCTCTAAACTTGAAAAGGCACTTTCTCACTTTTCACTGGGCCTGTTGATCAAGTTACCTGTCTGGTTAGGTTCCTACCTATTCTGTGAGCTTCACCTGGATCGTCAGTGCCTCTGCTGTGTTACTTTCTATGGGCTCTACCGCTCAGCTGAACCTGTCTCTGCTGTGTTGCTGTTCCACGGGCTATACCGCTCAAGCTGCACCTGTCTCTGCTGTGTTGCTGTTCCACGGGCTATACCCCTCAAGCTGCACCTGACTCCACTGTGATGCTGTTCCACGCGCTATATCGCTCAAGCTGCACCTGTCTCCTCTGTGTTGCTGTTCCACTGGCTATACTGCTCAAGATGCACCTGTCTCCGCTGTGTTGCTGTTCCAAGGCCTATACTGTTCAAGCTGCACCTGACTCCGTTGAGTTGCTGTTCCACGGGCTACACTACTCAAGCTGCACCTGCCTCTGTTGTACTGCTGTTCCACGGGCTGGATCACTTAAGCTACACATGTCTTCATTGTGCTGTTGCTACACGGGCCGTGCTGCTCAAGTTACCCTATCGTATCACCGCTCCGGATTGCATTACTCAAGCTTCATCTACTCCGCAGCCTATGTGGCTCAGTGGCATTACAGGTCGTATCATCTAGCTGCTTGTTCTTATCTACTCCTTCTGGCTAAACTGTTCTTATTTCATCTAAGCATATTAAGGCATTATATGGTATCTTATCCTTGCTGCATCTTCTGTGACTTCATTGCTACCTGGACTGTTACTTATACCTCTGATGTTGTGCTGCCTTATTGTGGTTCGATATACCTCCTGCATTACCATCTTTACTCTGTTGCCGCACTGTTCATGCTATTGCTATATTTGAATATATTGATTATATCTCTATTGTATTCATTCATACGATATTGCCGATGGCACTGCTCACCTTGTACTACGTTCCTAGTGTCAATATACTGAGACTGTTCTGTTGATCATCCAGTCATCATTAAATTGCTGATTGTACTTTTATCCTGCATCTGTTGTCTATCCGCTCTCTGGGTGTAGAACCTACTACCTTACCAGTGTGCCTACATTACACCAGTCACTATCACTCCCCTGGGACCCTGCCCAACACCCCTGGTAGGGACCGCGACCTGCGGGCGAACGTCACTGAGTCCAAGTCACCTTGCGGTGACCGTTGGTGAAAACCATTCACCCATTAGACTCCGCGCCCTGCTAGGGGTAACATCTGTTGGGCGGATTCAAGAGTCCAGAATACCAAACCGTGACACCCTCTTAAATCTAATTTGGTGAAGATGGTGGTTCTTCTGACACGATCAAACAATTCTGTGATTAGGGGTAAAGGATAACGATTTTTGATGGTAATATCGGTCAGACCTATATAGTCAATGCAGGGGCGGAGACCGCCATCTTTTTTCTTCACAAAAAAGAAACCTGCTTCGGCAGGTGAGGAAGATAGATGGATAAACCCCTTCTCAAGGTTTACCTGGATGTATTCAGACATTGATTTAGTCTCAGGGAGAGAGCGGGTAGGTACGCCCTCTAGCGGGTGTCTTCCCTGGCATAAAATATAAAATCGTTTGGAAAATCCCAATCTTTATGTGGTGGTAAGAAGTCAGCACCAGCTTTACTGAAGACATCAGAGAAGTTCTTGTAAGGTAAAGGTGGAAGCTCCTGACCAGACAAGACTGTGGTCCAAAGAGGTATGACACGCTGGAGGCAGGAGCCCTTACAAGATATACCCCAGGATGTAATCTGATATGTAGTCCAATCAATCTGGGGCTTATGTAACCAGAGCCAAGGTAAACCTAGGACTAAGGAATGTGAAGCTTTTGGAATGATAAGAAGCTTAAGCAATTCTGAGTGCAGAACCCCCACTCTAATGAGAGGATGAGTCTGCATGGTGATAATATTATTTGAGATGCGACTACCATCCACTGTCGTGATGTAGAACGGTCTAGGTAACGACTCTGTGGGTAACCACAATTCTTGAACCACTGTGGCAGTAATGAAGTTTCCCGCAACACCAGAATCGAAAAGAACTTAGAGGTTCTTGGTTCACTGAGCATGTTCAAGAGTGATTGTTAGTACACAATCAGATTTTTGTGGAGAAGAATTCATGCAAATGTCCTGGAGCTGCACAGCAAAGGCATGAGCTCGCCAGTTGAATCTCTGAAGCCCCTCTTCGGTTAAAAGAGAGCGGTTTACCTGCATGGGCTCATCATTTGGCGATGAGGACTGCCGGGACTGAATTTAGTGAAGCGGCTAAACCCTTTCACCCCTTCCTATCTCCAGGGCACATTCCCGAAAGCGTAAATCAACTTTAGTACACAGGAAAATTGGTTCATCAAGTGTAGAAAGCAGATCACGAGTAGATAGCTCATCCTTCATTTTATCGGATAAGCCACTCCAAAAGGCTGCAATCAGGGCCTCGTCGTTCCACTTCAACTCAGAAGATAATATTTGGAACTGAACCAGGTATTGGTCCACAGGACGAGAGCCTTGTCAAAGGCGTTGAATTTCTAAGGATGCTGATGTGGTTCTGCCAGGCTTGTCAAAGATCCAATGGAAGGCTGTTGTGAATTACCACTAACGAGTGGAATATGTAGGCAGAGATCAGCAGTATACAGGATATGCAGCAGACGGTGAACCACGGCTATTACCCCTTGAATGTGGAAGGATCAGTGGAGGTCAGCGGTGCATTCAGAGTAGATAGCAGGGATAAATCACAATGGAGAGAAGGAAGTTGTTGCAGGCCAGGTGAGACTCGAAGAACCAGCACTGAAAGGTGAGTGGAGGAGCCTTATAAAGCAGTACTGACTAATGGCTAGATAGGCCAGGTAACACAGGTGAGGCATAGCACAAATGCGGATTACTGCTGACAGCATGCACAAAGAGGGAAATTAGGATGAGGGCAGGTGTGCCGATGCACGAGTGGAGATACCCGGAGAGCAGTGTGTCACAAGCTGATTCACTAGGCAATGCATTGATCCAGCTCCTTGGGGCAGATCACCAGCGGGATTCAGTAGGCCAGGGCAAACTGTTATGCCTGAGGATCTGTCTGTACCCAGACTGGGTTGTGTCTCTGGAGCTAAACTGATGGATACGTGGACAAAGCTGATGGCCTGATAATGTCCCTCTGCATATAGTGAATGGAGTGCTGCAGATGGTGGTTACACTGGAAGGGGTGAGCAAACAGGAACTGAATTGCTAGACCAGACTGGAACCGGAATGCTGGACCGAACTGTAAACGTAATGCTGTATCCTGAATGCTGGAAGAGGATTGCTTTAACCGGAATGCTGGAAGAGGATTGCTATAACCGAAATGCTGTAACCAGAATGGAGCCGGAATGCTGGAAGAGGATTTCTGTAAGGAACAAGAGTGGATGGAACCAGAGTGTTAGAATGGACTGGAGTCAGAATGCAGACTGCACTGTCAGAGCTGGGTTAGTAGCAAGACTGTAGCAAGATAGTGAGACTGAAAACTGCTAGGAACCAAGCGGAAGGAGAGTGTATATGACATGATTGATAGACATAGGATGATGTTATTGATGAACATGTTCTATCTAAATGTTGTCTGAGCTAAAAGACATGCTTTGGACAAATGAACCTGTTAGACATGAAGAACTGTAGTAGAGTATTGTGTATAACTGATACATGTTCTATTGTACCCTTCCAAATAATGTATTATATGTTTTAATGTACTCTTGAAGGGCAGACAAAAAGGTTATCTCCAAGCACCAGAGGTACACGGTCTATAGTAAAAGAAAAAAAAAAATGTTTTGAGGATTAAGACTCTCTATTGTGATAACTTGTTTAGAGCTACAGACAGCGTGGTCATACACCAAGGGGGACTTGCATTACATAGCAATGAAACGTGGTACTGAGATCCTGCATATAAAATCTTTAAGGTGATAGTTTATTATAGTATCAAAGGGTGGAACTGTCGAAGTCGTATAATTGGATGAACGAAAGTATATTGGTTAATATTGTTTTATCGTGCGATTGCACTCAGTATGCCACGCTACACGTGGTATACTGCGATCGCACGGTAAAATACGCACGCACACACTCGCATTACAACATTTAGTTATTTATATAATTCATATTGGTTCTGTTATACAGTGATTTATGAGCAGATAGTATTTAGTTTATTATTAGTTTATATATTATGATTATATATACACTTTAGTGTTATTTAAGGTTCAGGTTATAGGAAAGGTGTCATGTCTGGTATCATATTAATCCCCTATTCATCAGCAGTTGTCCGGTTTATTAACCGAAAAGATCGCACATTGCATACTCTAGTTAGTGATGTTAGGCAATAAATACTTAAAGTGATCCTGACTATGAAATGCTAATAGACTAGTTGAAACTGGAGCCTTGGCGGGAAAAGTCAGAGCACAACCCTTGGAGAGATGACCCCCCACCTTTGGATAATTTGATTTGAACTGGCCTATGACCTGCAGCACTCTGGACCTTCCTGATACCTAGACCAACAGAAGCAAGCCACACCATCTCCATTGTTCTCACTGTAACACTGAGTGTATATAATAACAGCTCTCACTGGCACTCGTCAGTCTACTCTGACCACAGTATTCTGGAGTGAAATACTGTGTGCTGGTACCAGTGGGAGCGCAGCGAGGTATGTATTTATCTTTTGGTATTGGCTGTACTAAATTATAATCATGTATGGAATTGTTAAATTTTACATCTGCTAAAAATAAATTACTTTGTGCTTCCGAAACACAATACAATCGCCTATGCAATGCTTATTTGAAAACGCTAGAAATACTTTAATACCTGGACACTCAATTTTTGTTTGAAAAAGAAACACTTCAAGTAGGCACCACATACTGCTTAAAACTCTTCCTAGCTATGTAAAATATATCACAGCGTTGAAAGAAGTTGCTTCTGGTGCCTGGCTTTGCAATTGGAATGGAAAGAGTTGTTGCAGTATATAGAAAGTCACATAAGCCCTGTGCACTCAATTTTGATTGAAAAAGAAACACTTCAAGTAGGCCCTAAATACTGCTTAAAACTCTTCCTAGCTTAGTAAAATGTCTCAAAGTGGTGAGAGAAGTTACTTATTGTGCCTGGTTTTGAAATGGGAAAGGAATCAGTTGTTGCAGTATATAGGAAGTCACATACTCCATGGACCCTCAATTTTGATTGAAAATGGAATGTTTCAATTATGCCCCAAATACTGCATGAAACTCTTCCTAGCTAAGTAAAATGTTTCACAGCTGTGAAAGTAGTTGCTTCTAGTTCCTGGTTTTGAACTGGGAAAGGAAAACTTTTGCAGTATATGGAAATGTACGTAGAAACCGTACTCTCAATTTTGGCTGAAAATTAAAAATTTCAAGAATGCCCCAAATCATACATTAAAATCTTCCTAGCTTAGTAAAATGTTTCACAGAAGTGAAAGAAGTTGCTTCTGCTGCCTGGGTTTGAAATGGGACAGGAAACAGTTGTTGCAGTATATAGAAAGTCACATATTCCCTGGACCCTCAATTTTGATTGAAAATGGAATGTTTAAAGTATGCCCTGAACTCTGCTTTAAACTCGTACTTGCTATGTTAAATGTCTCAAAATGGTTAAAGACATTGCTTCTGGTACCTGGTTCTAAATGGGAATGAAAAAGTATTTGCAGTATACGGAACTATACATAGGCCCCAGACTCTAAATTTTGGCTGAAAATTAAAAATTTCAAGAATGCCCCCAAATCATACATTAAAATCTTCCTAGGTATGCAAAATGTTTCACAGCAGTGAAATAAGTTGCTTCTGGTGCCTGGTTTTGAAATGGTAAAGGAAAAAGTTGTTGCAGTATATAGAAAGTCACATAAGCCCTGTTCACTCAATTTTGATTGAAAAAAAAGAAACACTTCTAGTAGACCCCAAATGCTGCTTAAAAATTTTCCTAGCTTAGTAAAATGTGTTAAAGCGGTGAGAGAAATTGCTTTTGGTGCCTGGTTTTGAAATGGGAAAGGAATCAATTGTTGCAGTATATAGGAAGTCTCAATGTTGATTGAAAATGGAACGTTTCAATTATGCCCTAAATACTGCCTGAAACTCTTCCTAGTCATGTAATATGTATCACAGCGTTGAAAGAAGTTGCTTCTGGTGCCTGGTTTTGAAATGGGAAAAGAAAAGCTTGTTGCAGTATTTATAAGTCGCATAAATAAGCCCCATACACTCAATTTTGTTTGAAAAAGAAACACTTCAAGTAGGCCCCAAATACAGCTTAAAACTCTTCCTAGCTATTTAAAATATTTCAAAGCGTTGAAAGAAGTTGCTTCTGGTGCCTGGTTTTGAAATGGGAAACAGTTGTTGAAGTATATAGAAAGTCACATAAGCCCCGTACACTCAATCAAGTAAGCCCCACATTCTGCTTAAACTCTTGCTACCTAAGTAAAATGTCTCAGATCAGTGAACGTTGCTTCTGGTGCCTGGTTTTGAAATGGAAAAACAGTTGTTGCAGTATATAGAAGTTACATAAGCCCCATACACTCAATTTTGATTGAAAAAGAAAGACTTCAAGTATGCCCCAATTACTGCTTAAACTCTTGCTAGCTAAGTAAAATGTTTCAAAGCAGTGAAAGTTGCTTCTGGTGTCTGGTTATGAAATGGGACAGTAAACTAGATGCACTATATAGAAAGTCAAATAAGAACTGTACCCTCAATGTTGATTGAAAAAATAACACTACAAATATGCCTCACATACTGCTTAAAACTCTTCATAGCTAAGTAAAATGTCTCAAAGCGGTGAAAGAATTTGCTTCTGGTGCCTGGGTCTAAATGGAAAAGGAAAACTATTTGCATTATATGGAAATTTACATAAACCCCGTACACTCAATTTTGGCTGAAAATTAGAAATTTCAAGAATGTCCCAAATTATACATTAAACACTTCCTAGCTAAGTAAAATATCTCAAAGCGGTGAAAGAAGTTGCTTCTGGTGCCTGGTCTTGAAATGGGAAACAGTTTTTGCAGTATATAAAAAGTCACATAAGCCCCGTACACTCAATCAAGTATGCCCCACATACTGCTTAAACTCTTTCAAATTCAAATCTAATATATTAGTGAACTGTGTAACTGATAGAGCATCATTGAGGATAAAGTGGGTTGCTCATGAAGGATTTGCGCATAAAAGTATGACCCACCTAATGTGCCCCAATTCTGCTCCTGTTCTTTAATCTTAACTCAGTATAGAAGTTGTTTATATATTAGATTTGAATTTGGCACCAAGCACCTACTGTTGAAGTCACACTCAATCATGACCTTCCGTGAAACATTTCAGTCCAGCTATAACTAGTAACAGTCACACGTATTAAATAGGTAGAACAAATATTGAAGTAAATGAATAGATTAAAAACCCAAAAATTAATCGCTACGAGCAGGGTTCAAATCTGCACGTGGAGACTACATTGCATTTTAAGTCCAACACCTTAACCATTCGGCCATCACAGCACCAAGTGATTTTAGCTGCTGAGATTTTCTATAAGAGGCTGACCTGTCACATTCACTTCAGTCCGTCCTTATGTGTTTAATGATAGACACCCGGTATTAAAGTATATTATTTATTTATGCATGACGGGCAGATCCCTAAATCTGAGGTTGTACTCCTTATTTCCGCTTTTCCTTTTGCAAGTACCCATGGGTCTGTACATAAACTATCTTTATCGCCCTCCGGTGGCCACTGTGGAGAATTGCTTAGTGCTTCTATAGACAATGTAAGGCAGGGGATTTCACCAATGACTTCCCAGAGAATGGTACAGATTTGGCCTTGGACGAAATAACCGATGCTCCTTAATCATATTTCACTATTCAGTGTGGTGTAAATGCTTTTTTTGTTCCTTTGAGACAGATGTTTATTGTTGACACATTACTTGCGTCACAATTGCCCTGCTCCAGCTGCACACATGCCATTTTAGTACAGAGGTATGCAACCTATGGATATCCAGTCGTTGTGGAACTGCAAGTGCCATCATACCAACCTGGACTACAGGGCTACAGGTTTAGTAAAGCCTGAATAAGTTGCAAGATTTTTTAGGTTTTTTTTTGGAACAGTTCTGATTGTTCTCAGCACTGTCCAATGTGGTGATCTACTTTTATCATGCAATGATAAAAGCTGAAGTATATTATTTGTATGGTACTGTGCATACTGGTTACATATAGAAAGAGTCTTTCCACTTTCTCAGCCTGAAACCTCGGTCATGACAGTATATGTGAAAGAAAATCTACAGCGGGGCTTCATCAGGCCGCCAGTCTCTCGAGCCGGAGCGGGCTTCTTTTTTGTCAAAAAAAAGGACGGGTCTCTCCGCCCCTGTATTGATTACTGAGGTCTCAATGCAGTCACGGTAAAAAAATCCGGTATCCTATACCTCTCATCATCGAGTTGTTTTACCGCATCAAGGGGGCCAAAGACTTCTCGAAACTAGTCCTATGAGGGGCCTACAACCTGATCCGCATACACTCCAGAGACGAATGGAACACAGCATTTAATACCCGTGACGGTCATTACGAGTACTTAGTTATGCCCTTCGGACTTTGTGATGCTCCAGCTGTCTTCCAAAGTTTCATTAACGAGATCTTAAGAGACCTGCTCTATTCATCTGTGGTCATCTACCTGGAATACATCCTCATCTTCTCCCAGGATGCTCATTCACATCACCTACATGTCATTGAGGTTCTGTCTAGGCTGAAGAAGAACCAACTGTATTGTAAGTTAGAGAAGTGCTCCTTTGAAGCTTCCTCCATGCCATTTCTAGGGTATATCATCTCCGGTTCTGGGTTACAGATGGACCCTGAGAAAGTTCGAGCAATCTTGGATTGGCCACGTCCCGCCACCCTCAAAGCGGTGCAACGCTTCTTAGGGTTCTCAAACTACTACAGACAATTTATCCAGGGGTATTCCACCATTGTTGCACCCATCACAGCCTTCACGAAAAAAGGGGCTAATACCAAGGATTGGACGGAGGAAGCCTTAGAGGCATTCACATTTCTGAAACGGGCCTTCTCTTTTGCACACATCCTCAGACAACCCAATATCTCGCAACCATTTTTTTTTAGAAGTGGACGCCTCTGCTATTGGAGTAGGAGCAGTACTCGCCCAGAAGTATCCTCCTAACAAACTTCTTCCTTGTGCCTTTTTCTCCCGCAAGTTTCTACCCACAGAACAGAATTACACGATTGGAGACAGGGAGCTGTTGGCCATGAAGTAGGCACTGTCAGAGTGGCATTATCTTTTGGAGAGGGCTCAGCATGCGGTTACCATATTTACTGACCATTAAAATTTGTTATACCTACAGTCTGCTCAGTGCCTCAACCCTCGCCAGGCCCGTTGGTCACTGTTTTTCTCTCGTTTTAACCTCCGTATGACCTTCAAGCCAGGTCATCTCAACAAGAGAGCAGATGCACTTTCCAGTGCCTTCAACTCTGACCTGAACTCTGATCTACCTCTCAGTCGTCCCATCTTGGATCCTAAATGTTTGCTAGGACTCACTACGACCAATTCTCCTCCTCCTGGGAAAACATTTGTCCCTGCTTCTCTTCTGAAAAAATTACTCCGCTGGTGTCATGCCTCCAAATTCTCCAGACACGCGGGGTTTCTCAAGACTTGATATCCCGCTCCTATTGCTGGCCAAATATTCGATCAGACCTCAAAGATTTTGTAGCTGCTTGTAACGTATGTCCTCAACACAGAAGTCCTTGTGTGAGTCCTATGGGTCCATTACAACCCTTGTCCATACCCACCAGGCCCTGGACTCATATCAGTATGGACTTTGTTACTGACCTTCCACACAGTAAAGGATGCAATACCATTTGGGTCTAAGACGGCCCACTTTGTTCCTTTGACAGGTCTGCCATCCTCATCAGTCCTCGCTCAAAACTTCCTAAAAGAAATCTTTTGTCTGCACGGTTGTCCCATGGAAATTGTATCTGACAGAGGGGTTAAATTCACTTCTAAGTTCTGGCGTGCCCTCTGTAAATTCCTCGGTATACAACTCAACTTTTCCTCGGCCTATCACCCACAATCAAACGGCCAAACTGAAAGGGTGAATCAGGATCTGGAGACATTCATCAGGTTATTCTCTTCTGCCTTCCAGGACAATTGGGTTGACCTCCTCCCATGGGCCGAGTTTGCGCATAACAATCTCTTCCATGAGTCTTCTGCTTCTTCGCCATTCTTTACGGTTACTGGGCTTCATCCTCTGTTTCCAAAATGGTCTCCTCTCCCACCCACCCATGTTCCGGCTGTTGAGGATACTATTTGTGACTTTTCCACCATATGGACTAAAGTGGTTGCAAATCTTAAAAAGTCTTCCTCACGGAAGACAAGAGGCGCCGAGCTGCTCCAGCACTCAAGGTGGGAGACAAGGTCTGGCTATCAACTCGGAATATGCGCCTCAAGGTTCCCTCCATGAAGTTTGCTCCTCGCTTCATTGGACCCTATAAAATACTTTGGGTAATCAACCCAGTGTCCTACAAGCTTCAGCTGCCTGCTTCCCTTCATATTTCCAACTCCTTCCATATTTCTCTTCTCAAACCCCTCATTATCAATAGGTTCTCCGTTCCAGTATCCACCTCCACAGTACCCAAATTTTCTCAGCAGACCTTGAGATCACACAGATCCTGGATTCCAAGATCTCTAGAGGAACCACCAAGTATCTGGTAGATTGGAAGGGCGTTGGTTCAGAAGAACGCTCTTGGGTCAACGCTTCTGACACCCATGCTCCAGCTTTGCTCTGAAGATTCCATGCTCAGTTTCCACTGAAGACTTCGTCTTAGCGTCCAGTGGCCACTTTTAAAGGGGGAAGTATTGTAACACTCCAGTCCCAACAGATAGTACCTGTTTCGTTACCTGCAGTCAATTCATCTGGAAACTGCCATTTCCCAGCATCAGACATTCTCCAGTTCATTCATTCAGCTATATTCAGATCTGTGAATGAACCTGTAAAAAGCTGAAATTTGTGGAGAATGTTGGAAATGTCATCCTAGACAAGAATTATGTAAAATGCTTCATGTAAGTCATTGCTTCCAAGAGAGAGTAAAAAGTTTAAGTTCAGGAGTGGAGAAATGCATTGTTTTCTCTTGGAATTGAAAAGTGACTGTTTTTCGCAATTTCTCCTGCTGAGAAAGAGGTAGAAAGCTGAAAATTGTGGACAATGTTGGTAATGTCATCCTAGACAATAATTATGTAAAACGATTCATGTAAGTCATTGCTTCCAAGAGAGAGTAAGAAGTTAAGGTGCAGAAGTGTAATAATGTATTGATTTCACAGGAAAATGAAAAGTGACCTATTTTGCAAGTTTTCTCTTGTTGAGAAAGAGGTAGGAAGCTGAAAATTGTGGACAATGTTGGTAATGTCATCCCAGTTAAGAATTATGCAATTTGATTCATGTAAGTCATGGCTTCCAAGAGAGATTAAGAAGTTTAGGTGCAGGAGTGGAAAAAATGCATTTATTTCAATAGGAAATGTGAATGGACCTGTAGAAAGCTGAAAATTGTGGACAAATTTGTAAATGTACCCTAGACAAGAATTATGTAAAATGATACATGTAAGTCACTGCTTCCAAGAGAGAGTAAGAAGTTTAGGTGCAGGAGTGTAAAAATGCATTTATTTCAATAGGAAATGTGAATGGACCTGTAGAAAGCTGAAAATTGTGGACAAATTTGTAAATTTACCCTAGACAAGAATTATATAAAATGATACATGTAAGTCACTGCTTCCAAGAGAGAGTAAGAAGTTTAGGTGCAGGAGTGGAAAAATGAATTGATTTCCTTAAGAAATAAAAATTGACCTGTTTTGCAAGTTTTCTCCTGTTGAGAAAGAAGTAGGAAGCTGAAAATTGTGGACAATGTTGGTAATGTCATCCTAGAAAATAATTATGTAAAATGATTTATGTAAGCCATGGCTTCCAAGAGACAGTAAGAAGTTTAGGTGCAGGAGTGGAAAAATGCATCTATTTCAATAGGAAATGTGAATGGACCTGTAGAAAGCTGAAAATTGTGGACAATGTTGGAAAGGTCATCGTAGACAAGAATTATGTAAAATGCTTCATGTACGTCATTGCTTCCAAGAGAAAGTAAGAAGCTAAGGTGTAGGAGTGTAATAATGCATTGATTTCAATGGGAAATGAAAAATGACCTGTTTTGCTAGTTTTCTCCTGTAGAGAAAGAGATAGGAAGCAGAAAAAATTGTAGGCAATGTTGGTAATGTCATTATAGACAAGAAGTATGTAAAATGATTCATGTAAGTCACTGCTTCCAAAACAAAGTAAGAAGTTTAGTTTTAGGAGTGTAAAAATGCAATGATTTCAATAGGAAATGTAAGTGGACCTGTAGGAAGCTGAAAAATGTGGACGATGTTGGAAATGTTATCCTGGACAAGAATTATGTAAATGATTCATCCGAAGGAGCTTATTAGTTTTCCAAGACAAGTGGTGTAGATAGAGAAAAGCAGAGGACCTAGGACTGAGCCTTGTGGTACTCCAACTGATAAAGGAAATGGAATGGAGGTTGTTCCAGAGAAACTAACACTGAAAGAGTAGATTAGATAGATAGGATGAGAACCAGGATAGGACAGTGTCTTGAAGACCTAGGATTGTAACGTTTTAATGAGGAGAGTGGTCAACAGTGTCAAATGCAGTAGAGAGATTCTAGAGAATTAGAAGAGAGCAATGGCCTTAAGTTTTAGCTGTGATCAAATCATTGACAACCTTGGTTAGCGCAGTCTCTGTGTGGTGTTGAGAGTGAAAGCTGGACTGAAGCGAATCCAGTAGGTTGCTTGCAGAAAGGAAGTGTGTGAGGCAAGTGTAGACAATTCTTTCGAGAAGGTTGGAGGGACATGGTAGCTGAGAGATGGGGCGTTAATTTGAGAGAGAATTTGGGTCAGAATTTAGTTTTTTCAGAATAGGAGTAATCACTGAGTGCTTGAATAGTGATGGAAAGATACCAGTAGAGAGAGATAAATTACAGATTTTAGCTAGAGGTGGAATGAGGACAGGAGGTAGAGTAGGAAGATAAGAGAGTAAAAAAATCCTCTTTATTTGTGGGATCAAATGAAGGGAAGAGAGGGTGTCAGAATGTGCTAGGAAGTAATTGAGCTGATTCCTAGTTGAGGGAATTGATACTATTTTAATTTGGATCTTATCAATCTACTCCTTAAAAAATGAAGCAAGATCCTAGCGATGGTAATCGTAGGGTATGGGGTGGGATGGATTAGAAGAGATTTAAATGTCTTAATAAGGCGTTTGGTGTTAGAAGTCTGAGGATAAATGAGAGATTGAAAGTATGTTTGTTTAGCAGTGTTCAGAATTGTATTTTGCAACTTGGCCAGTAAAGTGTGAGCACCTGTCTTAATTGATAGTGAGTGGAATGTCAAACCTTGGAATAGAATCTTTCAACAATTTCTAGATGGTGGTAGATAGTGTACTAAGGTCGATTCGTATGTGCGGTGAGCAGGTACCCACTGTTATCATACACAGCCACCTCAGTACACCTTCCACTTTGTTATATAATCCCTCTCCACTCCTGCCTAATGTGACTGTCTAATAAAACGTTTTTTACTCTCCCATCCCTCACCTTTACTGAACTAACTACTTCCTATTCCCAGTATATATATAAACTGAAAATCTCATCTTCTCATCCTCTTCTATTCTCATATGTGCAACTGTGCCTGTATTTTTTTAAAAAAGAAAGAAGTATGTAATAGGACTTTTTTGCTGTAACCTGTGTTTAGTTGCTGCTCATTCAACCATTTTTATGACTGTGGCCTGGGTCTCATGTAGCCTGAGTAAGCTCCATAGTCCCAACCTCCCTTCTCTGATCAGCTGTCCCATTAGCACAGTTGTAACTTAAATTGAAATCAGCCTCACTATATCATTGCATTCATTCTTGGGGGAGACGCAATAAGGGCATAACATTAACATTCAGACAGCGGAGATGCACCAGGGAGATCCAGTAGAATGGTCAGAGACAAGCCGGGACAATATGGCTTGGTCTGCACGGTAAACAGCGAGATCCAAGAGAGTATTCACAAACAGCAGGGGCAAACACAGGAATGCAATTAAAACCAGGGATAATCAGAAGCAGAACAGGAACATGCCAAAATCATACAATGGAGATCAATACAGAGGCAATAGGAAATAATGCCTGAACTGGGGAACCCAATTATCTGGCACCAGTATTATTTTGTCCTTCTGCTCCACGGGAGGTTTCTGTCCTCCTTGAGCTTGCCTAGGACACCTGCGTTAAGGTTTGACAGGTGTACCGCCCCAGTGAAACATCCTATCTGCCACTATCCAGCCTGTGGGTCCAGCCATTGCCGCTTTAAAACCGCAGTTTGGATTAGGACCATTAGAAGGTACTGGGCAGAGAAGGGGCATGTGTGAAGGTGCTGGGCAGAGAGGGGACATGTGTGAAGGTGCTGGGCAGAGCAGTTTGATTGGCTAAAAGTGCTGGGCATAGAGGAAGCATGTGTGATTAAAGGTGCTGGGCAGAGAGGAAGGATGTGTTATGAGCGTTTTGTCGCTATCCAATAACGATTGTCGAATCTCAATTTGTGTTTCCAACGGACAATTATTTATTCTCAAAAAGTAGCAGAATAATTCAAGAGAAATAATAGTAAATACAGCCGTTACTTATTGCAGGCGCTCTGGATCCAGTGAACAATCATTCAGTCCTGAAGTCTGTGGTCAAGGTGACTGAACACTACATGAGAGCTACTGCTTATATGCAAACAGAGATACAGTAAAACAATGCAGATGGTATAGCTTGCTTCTATTGGTCCAGGCATCAGGAGGGTCCAGGGGGTTACACATCATAGGCTGATTCAATCTAAAGAATCCAAAGGTGGGGGTCTCTCCAAGGGATGAGCTCTGTTCTTCCCGCCAAACTGCTCTGTTCTTCCCGCCAAACTCCAATTACAATCAGTCCATTAGCATTTAACAGTTAATATCATATTAAAGGTTTATTCCCTAACATCAATAACTAGAGTATGCAATGTGCGATCTCTTCGCCGAATGCACCGAACAGCTGCTGATGTAAAGGGGATTAATATGATATTAGACATGACACATTTCTTTTAACCTGAACCATATGTATCACTAATATGCATATAACTTATAATATTACACATAAACACTACTATATTTTGAAATAAATAACTATGTGTTGCAACTACGATTATTGTGTACTATTTTACAAATGTGCGTGTTTGTGCAAATGTACGTAAAAGCATAAATGCTGTTGTTGCCACGTGTTGCGGCTGGGTACGCCCTTCCACGCCGTAGCGTGCTCTACGCATCTTTTCAGACAAAGACAACCAAGTTGCTCGATTTTAATTGAAATGACTTTATCCAATTTGCTGACTTCGACAGCTCCACCCTTTGATAGTGTAATAAACTATCACCTAATCATCGTTTCAAGTTCAGGATTATACAATACTTCTTCACAGACCATGATCTCGGTATCTCTCACCACCCTTTCAGTCTCTTTCTCAGTGTTACTCCCAGAAGACTCTTTCCACACTTCAACACAGTAGGAACACATTTGACACATAAACCAATTGCTAAGATGACACCTAGTATAAGGAGAAGGAGCTTACCTACACTAGCAACCATTTCCTGTACCCACTCCCCCAGACCAGAAAACCATTTCACAGGGTTCAACCACGAGAACCAACCTGCCACCTTTTCCCCGACCTCATATAACGAAGAATTATGGTTCCTTCGAAATTCCCATTTCAGTTGCAGAATTTCATCCATCTTCTGGTCTATAACCTCCTTAGGGACATCCGTATTATTGGTGATGTACGTGCAACATTTGACACCGAACTGGGTGGCCAGTGTCACACAGTATCCGCCAGTAATAGAGGTGAGATAATTTAGTACCAGTCTATGTTGCACTAACTCCTTCTTGTACGCTTGTAGCTCCCTTCCAGTATACCTGAAAGTGTCATCATACATCTCAGTGATATTGTCTATTAATTTAGCTAGGTCTTGGATATATTTAAAGTTTAACGTTCCCCGAGCGGTCCTGGTGAGATCTAGAGCAACCATAACTTGAAACCCAGCAGTTTCACTAATCAATTTTGTAGCTATGGGTTCCTCACCAGGAATCATATTTCTCTTGCCATGGTGTTCATACTGTGTTTGCATGGTGGTGATGTAGTCTTGTAAATACCAACCATTTCCTCATGAGTAATAGTCATGATTTCAGGAACCAGTTTAGCCAAGAAACACAAACCCTTGGAACTCGGAGTCAGCCAGGAATAAGCTTTTCTCCCACAAACAAAGTACACATCATAATGGAGAACATAAGGAACAGTATGCCCATTAATTATATCACACAGAGTTTTGATAAAACTACCCAAGCCTAGTGTCTCCATTTGCTCAAGACATGTGTCAGCATGAATGACATTCTTACAATTATCTAAAGAGACTTTTCCAATGGATACTTTCTTTGTTTGGTTATACGCCCTAATTTGTGACTTCCATCAACATTCCTGCCTATTGGTGACCTTGTAAGTCTCCCTCTAAAATGAGCATGTCGAGCCATTGTCTGATCTGATGGGTCAGCTTCCCAATTCTCCAGACGCTTTGCATGAGAGATATTTAGGCACAGCAAAGATCTGTCTACAGAGTATTGTCGAAGCGTCAGACTAGGGGACCTAGTGTTATTGTACCTCCCCACTATGGGCCTCCCACCCCTCAATTCGAGTACTTCAGAGATGTTTAAAGGGAATGGCACTAGTCCTATGTTATGCTGCCCCTGCGGCACGTGAGAGCACACCCAGCACTCGGTTTGGTTTAGGACCTTACCCACCAAGGAGTGATAATCCTCCAGAGGATGCCTGCCCACATTCAGATTACCGGTGGACTGGCATCGATGGATGCATCTCTCTTCAACTAGGGAGTCACAGAATTTGCAGATACAATACTCATCAGACAATAGCCCCTCACACTGTCTCCGAGTTCCTGAGCTAGCAGACCTTTTCATAACCCCTGGACCAAGCTTGATAATGGGCTGCTCTGGGTAATCTAGTAATTTTTCCTCGATCTCCATTTCATCCGCATCACTGCCAGAACCTTCCTCTGTCCTCCATCCTCCTTCACAGAAATAGAATGTCCTAGAAAAAGTAAAAACAAGGAAAATCCTGGAACAAAAGAAAAACAAAAACCTCCACTCCATCGCTGGAAAGATAGTTCTGATGCAACGTCTCTGGTTCAGGTGTTTTGACTGCAGGCTTTAGGTCTCCCGGAACAGATTTACAAGTGACAGATCTGTGCCGTCGGTCTCAGTTTTATCTCGCACCTTCTCCGGGTTACTGACTCTCCTGCAGTTGGTGGAATGGACCCAAGTATCTCTCTCTCTGCAACCTTCAGTGATGTGGTACTGGACAGCTGCACTTGGTACGGGCCTTCCCAACGGTCTGTTAAATAACCTGAACGTAAGAAATTGCGGATCATAACATAGTCCCCAGGTTCAACATCATGACAGTTCGTTTCTGGCATACCAGGTGACAGCATTTTGAGTTTTTGTTGTTGTTGTTTCAGCTGTCTCCTCATTTTTATAAGATATTGCACAGTCAATTCATTATTACACTTTAAGTTGTCTTGCGGACTCACGATCAAATGAGGTTGTCGGCCGAACAGTATCTCAAAGGGGGACAGATTAAGAGGAGGTCTAGGAGTGGTTCGGATGCTATGGAGGATTAGTGGCAAAGCTTCAGGCCACGCCAACCCAGTTTCAGCCATTACCTTACCAAGCTTGTTCTTAATAGTACCATTTACTCTTTCCACCTTACCACTGGCTTGTGGTCGGTAAGGGGTGTGAAGTCCGCTACTGATTCCCATGAGCTTACACATGTTTTGGAAGATATCACCAGTAAAGTGGGTACCCCTATCACTTTCAATGATTCTAGGGATACCGAACCTACACACAAACTCTTGTACAATTTTCTTTGCAGTGAACACAGCAGTATTAGTGGCTGCCGGATATGCTTCTACCCAACCGAAAAAACACATCAATACATACTAACACATACTTTAGATTCCTGCACGGTGGTAATTGGATATAGTCAATTTGTATTACCTGAAAAGGTCCGTCTGTAGGAGGGATGTGGGATGGCTCAGATGGAATAGTTTTCCCGACATTTTTCCTCAAACAAGTAAGACATGACATTGCTTTCTTACCAGCCTGAGAGGAATATCCAGGAGCACACCAGTATGCTCCCACCAGTTTGCACATACCTTCTTTACCCAGCTGAGTCAGACCATGTGCTGCTTCAGCCAGGCTTGGATAATATGTTCGAGGAGCTACAGGCTTACCTTGTCCATCCCTCCAGAGTCCTGAGGACTCTTGACAACATCCCTTCGCCTTCCAGACCGCCTTTTCCTGCAGGGAACACAAATCTTGCATTTCAATTAATTTCTGCATGTCTAATGTCTGAAAAACCATCATAGTCTCGGTCGACACAGTCATAGGTTGCCCTGCTGCCCATTTAGCAGCTTCGTCCGCCCTGTTATTGCTCAATGACACCGGGTCTTCTTTAAAGGTATGGGCTTTGCACTTTATGACGGCTACTGTTCTGGGTAACTGTATCGCTGTCAGAAGTCCTTTTATGTGTTGTGAGTGTGCCACTGGCGTACCTGCTGCTTTTGTAAAGTTTCGAACACGCCAAAGGGCCCCAAAATCATGCACTACCCCAAAGGCGTACCTAGAGTCCGTATATATATTGGCTGATTTACCTTCTGCCAACTCACACGCTCTCCTTAATGCTACTAATTCCGCCACTTGGGCTGAGTGAGGTGGGCCAAGGGGTTTAGCTTCTACAACATCCTGATCGTCTACAACAGCGTAACCAGTACATAGTTCCCCCGTCTCTGTCTGTCTATGAATACTCCGGTCTGTATAAAACGTAAAATCAACATTTTCTAAGGGGGTGTCACGTATGTCGGGCCTGGCAGTAAATGTCTGGTTCAGGTGTTCCATACAATCATGCGTATCAGTACTCTTGCCAAACTCATCATCAACCAGGGTCTCCTCACCTCCCACCCTTTGTGTCTCAAGAGACACATATGGAAGGTATGTAGCTGGATTTAAGTTGCTACATCGTTTGATTGTGATGTTTGAGGGTGCCATCAGAGCTAGTTCCCATTTTGTGAATCTAGCTGAAGAAACATGTCTGGTTTGACCTGAATTTAACAGAGCTGATACAGCATGGGGTGTATAGACAGTTGAATTATGTCCTATTACTACGTCCTTGCTCTTACTTACCAGAAGAGCAGTTGCTGCTACACTTCTGAGACATGTTGGGAGTGATTTTGCCACAGTGTCCAATTGTGCACTGTAGTATGCTACCGGTCTGCTAGCATCACCATGTTTCTGTGTGAGGACACCTGCTGCACAACCATCAGCTTCCGTACAGTACAGCTCAAAAGGCTTTTCATTATCAGGCATTCCAAATGCAGGTGCTCTAGTCAGACTATCTTTTAGATTAAAGAACGCTTGCTCTGACTCTTCTGTGTGTACCACACGTTCTGGTTTCGAGGAAGAGACTAGTTCCTGCAATGGTAATGCCAGAATAGAAAAACCTGGGATCCAGGATCTACAGTATCCCTACATCCCCAAGAAGGTACGAATTTGCTTCTGGCTCTGCAGCAGAGTCATGTGTTGTATGGCCTCAATTCTGTCGGTTGTCAGGTTTCTTAGCCCCTTGGTGAGGCAGTGCCCTAAGTATTTGACCTTAGTCTGACATGGCTGTAACTTGTTCTTTGCCACCTTGTGCCCTGTTTGTGAGAGATGGAGCAACAACAATTTAGTATCATGTAAACATGACATAAAAGAATCAGAGCACAGTAACAAATCATCCACATATTGAATTAGAACAGACCCATTGCGGGGTTGAAAGGATTGCAAACAGTCATGTAAGGCTTGGGAGAAAATACTGGGGCTGTCAATGAACCCTTGGGGTAGTCTGGTCCATGTGTATTGCACTCCCCGGTAGGAGAATGCAAAAAGGTATTGGCAGTCAGGGTGAAGAGGGACTGAGAAGAACGCAGAACATAGGTCAATGACAGTAAAATGACTAGCAGACAGTGGAATCTGCATGAGGATGACAGTTGGATTCGGCACTACGGGGAATTGGCTCTCTACAACTTTATTAATTCCCCTTAAGTCCTGGACTAATCTATAGCCCCTCCCCACACTCTTTTTCACAGGGAAAATGGGACTATTTGCTGTGCTGGATGTACGAAGTAAAATCCCTTGTTGCAACAGCCTCTCAATAACAGGATATACCCCCAATTCCACCTCTGGTTTTAATGGATACTGTGGGATTTTTGGAGCTATCCTACCACTTTTTAGATGTACCATGACAGGGGCTATGTTTGCCATTAGTCCAGTGTCCTGTCCATCTCTGACCCATAGTGAACCTGGTATTTCCAGCAACATCCCCTTTACTTGAGATGGACTTTGTTCTATAACAGTAGAGTGTAACATTAACCTTTGAGGGGTGTCCAATATATCCTATACCTCATGCGCGACCTTCTCTGGTATATCTAAGAACACACCATCTGGAGTACAGTATATAACACATCCCATTTTACATAACAAGTCTCTCCCTAGCAAGTTAGTAGGAGCCGCTGCAGCTAAGAGAAACGAATGCTTAGTATGCAGGGGCCCGATAGTAACTTCAGCAGGTTTAGTTAGAGGATAATATAACACTCTTCCCGTTACCCCCATAGCTGGAATAGTCTTACTGGTCACCTGTAGATTAAAAGGAGAGGTTATCACAGATCTGGCCGCCCCTGTATCTACAAGAAAAGTTTGCTTCCTACCAGCTATGTCAACTATCATTGTTGGTTCTTCTCTCAGACTCTCAGTTAACCTCACTGGCTGTAGACTACAGGTATGGCCTGACCCATATCGCTGACTATTGCTTTCCCGCGCAGCATTTGCTGCTGTAATATGCGCAGGCAGGTGTGAGTCTTCTAGTCTATGTGAATCCCTCCTTGGAGGATATCTATGCGACCCTTCATTAGGATTATATCTTCCCTTAGTACAATCTTTCCTCATATGTCCTTCTTCTTTGCAATTATAACATCTCAACATTCTGCGTTTCCTGTTATGTGGGTTATAGGCTGGTGGTCGTGTATGCATTACCTCTAATGCTTGTATACTCACCGTCATCAACTTGTCACTCTTTTCCTCCTTTTTCCTAAAGATATTTTTATCATGCTCCACAGCAGACTCCCTAAGGGAATCTACCGTGATGCCTCTCCAATTAGGTAATGAGGTTTGTACTCTGGTTTTTAAATTTTCCCTAAGACCATCCATTAGTACTCCAACATATACTTCCCTGTGATGTGGGCCCTCACTTATGTTTGATATCCCAGTTAACCGTGTTATCGCTGCTATAGCTCTACTAAAGTAATCTGATGCAGTTTCATTATCTTTTTGTTTTATGGTGAAAATCTTACTCTAATTCGCTACTACTGGAAAATAGATGGCTAAATGTTTGACAATCTGTTCTATATTCCTTTGATTAATCTCATCTGGCAAGGTGTCGTCTTCCTCCAACGAACAATCTTTAATTAATTGTTGTATGTTAGTATTGGGAGGAAGACACGCCCTCAACACTACACGCTAATCCTTATCGGTTGGTTCGTGTGCATTTCCCAAGTCTTTAACAAACTTCTGACACTTAGCCAACTCTTTTCTAGGATCTGGGAATTCAGTCATAATGGAACGTAATTCTGATCTAGTCCACGGACAATACATTGTAACATTTCTTAAAGGAACTACAACATCCTTATCCGCCTTCCAATTGGGAACTGATATTGTGCGGACTGAATACGTACCCACCGGTTGACTATCTTCAGGGTTAGCTACTTCAGTACTTTGAATATTATCTCTCCTAGTGGTCACACTACTCTCACCTATCTCAGCCATTGCCCCCTTTCCATACTTACGCTGAACCTCTAACATATTAACAGCATGGGCAATGGCTGAAATTACAGTGGGTTCATCCTCTTCTTCCGAAACACTTGCTTTAAACTGACTTAAAACAGGATATAACTTAGCAATTTCCTTTTTTTAACTTTTAATAACGGCTGTACTTACCCCCCGCCACGGCGGGGGCGCGATTGCGCTGAGTTCTCCACGCTTCTCAACGGCTACTTCCGCCGTGCGCGTGCTTTTTTCCACGCCTACTTTCGCTGTGCATTCGCTGCTCTGCCACGTGCTACCTTCCATTTGCCACAATTTCAAACAATCATTATGTTTATTTCTCACTTTCGTTTACTTAATCACCCATACTTTATCCTTTACAGTAGTTAGTACTTCTGCATTAAAACTCCCTATTGTTGGGAAAGGCCTAACACAATCTTTGGTCATCTTGACCCACGTGTCGCAATACGCAGTTGCGTATGCACCATATTTCTTACACGAGAAATCTCGCTGAACCAATAGGCCCTTCCTTAGGCAGTACCTCGGCCATCTCTAGCGTCTGCTTAGCACCCATGTTGAACAATAGGGTCCCAGTAATATCACAATATCCTGCCACAAAAATAGGGTTCCAGAAATATCACAATATCCTGCCACTAATTTCAACACTCTGCTACCCGCAATCTACCGCTAGAGATATTTTACTGGCCCGTGAACGTATTTGCTACAAGCCGCGTCCACTCGCTTCCTCTCGTATTGAACGAGGACCCCTAATACAGAAATATCAATGCGGACTAAAGGGTTATCAGCTCCTCAATTACCCCTGACTCTCCAACAAAATCTGTTGAGTTTATTATGCCTGGCAACATCCGGTAAAGTAAATTACCAGCCTTACCAACGTAATTCCTCCCCGTTACCCCCAAGTCGCAATCACGGCTTTCCTTGCCATGCGGTGCAATCGCAACGCTTTAAGCTTATCAGTAAGCGCTGTGATTACCCTTGGGTGCACGTTGGACACCTGCCTCGTCAGACAGCAACTGACACTCTATTCAACAATAGATCAAACCTTAGTGTATTTAAAGTCAACAAATCACACGGCATACACCTTTTATGCGCAGAAAATCAAAGTTCCCAACAATAGTAATAATGTCCCAGAGGTTTTAACAAGTAATTATACTATGCATGTATAACAACTATCAAAACGATTGTTTAACCACGTGGAAAATCTACCGGAAGTTCGCGTACGCAAAGCAGGAAGTACACTTACGCTAAGCAATGCAATACAGTTAAAATGCACAATGACAGTAAAAATAAACAGTTTTCTCTTTTGTCCCTAGATTCAGTTAGCGTACCTTAGATAATGCAAAACGGACAATCGGTTTCACAACACAGAGTAAAATTCAGGTTTTGAACACATTGCGTTCTTACCCGTATATGACGCGTCTCCACCCTTTGTTGAGGAAGCAAAATCCGTTGGTCTTGCGTATCGTCCGGCAACGAAACCTTTGCTACCAAATCGTTCAAGTCCCAAGCACTTATTGACTCTGGAGCTGCAGGAAATTTTATTTCTAAATCCCTCGTGAATCAATGGTCCCTACCAGTGATTACTTTGAAAATACCTATTACTGTGACTGCTATCGATGGATCACGCATTATTTATGGTCTCATCACCCAGAGTACGTCTCCAGTAACCCTTCAAATTGGTGTATTACACCAGGAAGAAATTTCATTTTTAATTCTTCCTGTTACTACCAGTCCGATTGTATTAGGCCTTCCATGGCTTCAACGTCATTCTCCCCAGATTGACTGGCACACTCCTCAAGTTACGTCTTGGGGGCCTGAATGTCATCATCGTTGCCTCTCTCAAGTCGTTCCTCTCAAAATACAGCAATCCTCCATTTCACCTTGTTCACCGGGACTTCCTCCTCAGTATGCTTCTTTTGCCGATGTATTTGATAAAATTCAGTCTGAACGTCTTCCTCCTCATCGTTCGTGGGACTGTCCGATTGATCTTCAACCTGGCAAGACTCCTCCCAGGGGTCGTGTGTATCCACTTTCGTTACCTGAAACTCAAGCTACATCTGAGTACATCAAAGAGAATCTCCAGCGAGGATTTATTCGACCTTCTACCTCTCCCGCTGGAGCAGGGTTTTTCTTCGTAAAAACGAAGGATGGGTCATTACGTCCTTGCATAGATTTCCGTGGACTTAACGCCATAACTATCAAAAATCGTTATCCCATTCCATTAATTACTGAGTTATTTGATCGTATCAAGGGAGCCCGGATCTTTACCAAGTTGGATCTTCGTGGTGCCTACAATTTAATTCGAATCAGGTCCGGTGACGAATGGAAGACAGCTTTCAACACCAGAGACGGGCATTATGAATATTTAGTAATGCCCTTCGGGTTATGTAACGCCCCCGCTGTTTTCCAGGGTTTCATTAATGAGATCTTCCGGGACTTGTTATATGTTTGTGTCATCGTCTATCTGGACAACATATTGATCTTTTCGCAGGACCTGCCTTCTCATCATCAACATGTGGCAGAGGTCCTTTCCAGACTCTGGAAAAATTCATTATTCTGCAAGTTAGAAAAATGTTCATTCGAGTTGCCCCAGATTCCATTTCTGGGATATATTGTCTCCGGAGTTGGTCTTCAGATGGATCCAGAAAAGGTGAATGCTGTATTACATTGGCCTCAGCCAACTACTCTTCGTGCAATTCAGCGTTTTTTAGGTTTTGCCAATTACTGTAGGCGCTTCATTCAAGATTTTTCCTCGATTGCATCTCCTATTGTGGCCCTAACTCGTAGAGGGGCCAATACTAAACAATGGTCCTCTGAGGCCCTTCAAGCCTTCCAGTTTCTCAAAGAGTCCTTCTCCTCCGTTCCTGTTCTTCGACAGCCTGATGTGACGCTTCCCTTCTTCCTAGAGGTAGATGCCTCTAATGTTGGTTTAGGAGCCATTCTCTCCCAAAGATCGGAGCAACAAAAATTCCATCCTTGTGCCTTTTACTCTCGGGGTCTTCTGCCTGCGGAGAAGAATTATACCATCGGGGACAAGGAGTTGCTGGCTATAAAAGTAGCATTAGAGGAATGGAGATATTTGTTGGAAGGAGCTCGTCATCCTGTGACAATTTTTACTGATCATAAAAATTTGTCATATTTACAGTCTCCTCAATGTTTGAATCCTCGTCAAGCAAGATGGTCTCTTTTCTTTTCTCGTTTTGAACTAATCATAACCTTCAAACCAGCTGCGAAAAATAAAAAAGCAGACGCCCTATCTCGAGCTTTTGTGACGTCCTCAGACGTTGAAGATGGTCCCAACCACTCTATATTAGACCCCAAATGTGTTTCTGTGGCTGCTTCTTCCACTAAGGTGCTACCATTTGGGAGAACCCTCGTGCCTCCTGCTCTTAGGAAGAAAATCCTTTTGTGGTTTCACTCTTCTCGTTTTTCTGGACATTCTGGTGAACGCAAGACTTTTGAAATTCTTTCTCGAAGTTACTGGTGGCCTTCTATGAGGAGAGATGTCAAAGATTTTGTGGCTGCTTGTGAATTGTGTTCCCAGTTTAAGACTCCCCGCAGAACTCCAGCGGGTTTGCTTCAACCACTACCCATTCCTTCCAAGCCGTGGACCCATATTAGTATGGACTTTGTTATTGATCTTCCTCTTAGTAAAAAGTGCAATACTATTTGGGTAGCGGTGGACAGATTTTCGAAGATGGCACATTTCGTTCCTTTGACCAGTTTACCTTCTTCATCTACTCTGGCTGATTATTTCATCAAAGAAATCTTCCGTATTCATGGATGTCCTTCCGAGATTGTTTCTGATAGAGTACAATTCGTTTCCAGATTCTGGCGGGCCCTCTGTAAGACCTTGGGTATCCGATTATCACTCTCATCCTCCTACCATCCTCAATCAAACAGACAAAGCGAAAGGGTCAATCAAGATCTTGAGACTTTTATAAGGATGTTCTCTTCAGCCAACCAAGACAACTGGGTAGATTTGCTTCCATGGGCTGAATTCGCTCATAACAACATGTATCATGAATCATCTTCTAAAACTCCATTCTTTGTGGTTTACGGTCACCATCCATCTTTTCCCTCCCACCCAAGTTCCTGCTGTAGAGACTGTTTGTCAGACCTTCAAAAATATTTGGTCTCAGGTCAGAACCTGTTTAAAGAAGACATCTGCCAGATATAAGTCTTTTGCAGATAAAAAGAGACGGGCTATTCCACCACTTAAAATCGAAGATCGTGTTTGGTTGTGTCTCAAAAATATTCGAGAGAAAGGCCCCATCTATGAAGTTCGCTCCTCGTTTTATTGGTCCGTATAGGATCATTCAAGTGATAAATCCAGTTTGTTTCAAACTTCTACTACCTAAGAACCTTCGTATTTCCAATGCCTTCCATGTGTCTTTGCTCAAACCTCTTATCATCAACCGTTTCTCGGTCCCTCCTTCAGCACCTCGGCCAGTTCAAGTTCATCAAGAGGAGGACTTTGAGATTACTCACATATTGGATGCAAAAATTTTGCGAGGAGTTCTTCGTTTCCTCGTTCATTGGAAGGGCTTTGGTCCTGAAGAGTGTTCATGGACTAAAGCAGAAGATCTCAACGCTCCAGCTCTTCTTAAGAAGTTTTATTCCAAGTTTCCGGACAAACCCGGTTCCAGGTGTTCTGTGCCCACCTTTAAAAGGGGGGGGTACTGTCACTCACCGGACTGTGAGTGCCATTTCTCCTGTGTGCAGGAACCGTGGCCGTCCGCCATCCTGAGGGTCTGCGCATGTGCAGCCCTTATTAAACCTTCAGTACCTGTTGCTTTTAATTGATTGGATGATCAGGCAACCCTCCTTATTTAAACCACCTGTGATCATTACCTGGTTGCCTGATCTTGGAGTCTCATTCCCCATTAGCCTCTGAAAGTGTTCCTGTGTTTCCTCGTGTATTCAGCTCCAGCTGATTCCTGTTTACTGCGATTGTGGTTTTCAGTCCGCCTCAACTCTTGTGTTCAGCGTGTCTCCTCTCCGCTGCCTCCGTTACTACTGCCGGATACCAGTCAGCCTCAACTCTCCCGTGTTCATCATGTTTCCAGTTTTACTTACTACTGCTTCCTGAGTATTGCTCCGTTGATACTGGTTACCTGCCGTGCGCTGCACCAACCTGATTACCGCTTCCATCCTCCAGTGGTCTCTCCTCCTGCCGGTCTTCAGCCGTTCAGGTATCCCTGCACGTCTCTCTGACAGCCTGCTCTCCTGAACCACGGTATGCATACTTTCCATTGACTTTGCTTTTGTATTGCATATCTGTCTGGACTGTGTTGTGTTCATCTCCGGAGTCTACTATCCACTGAAGCTATTGTTACCATTGACTTTGTTTCCTATTACCTGGATCGCTATAGTGACTTTGTATACTTCATGCAGCGCTTGTCAGTTATTATTGTATTGTGGATATCATCGTGGGATCAAGTTCTGTGTGTCCCGTGTATCCTCTGCATTACATTCATCTCCTCGTGCCCCTCCTCACATATATATAGCAGTGGTACAACTTGCTGACGCAGACCACTGACTCCTGTTTCCCTGTGACACCAGTTTCAAGTATCCTCTCACATAAGCAGTGGTACAACTTGCTATATGCAGACCACTGACTTCCCCGTTACCTACTTGCACCTGGAATCCATTCCTTCACTATAGACAGCGGTACAACTTGCTATACGCAGACCACTGACTCTCACTACCTCCTCGCTACTCCTGGACATTCCTCCTCACTATAGCAGTGGTACAACTTGCTATACGCAGACCACTGACTCTCCTCACGTTTACTTGTCCATCTGGTTCCTCGTGTACATACATCTACTCATTACCAGTTGCTGCTAGTCATAGACTTTCCTTGAGCATTCTCTCACCATCTGCTGATTCTGCTGTTCCGTTGTCACCCTGCTACCAGAGAACCATAGTACCAGCTATATTACTCTGGTAAATACATCATCTGGTGATATCCTGGGCAAAGACTCCTAGTGCCCGTGACATTGTGTTTCCAACGCACAATTATTTATTCTCAAAAAGTAGCAGAATAATTCAAGCAAAATAATAGTAAATACAGCTGTTACTTATCGCAGGCGCTCTGGATCCAGTGAACAGTCATTCAGTCCTGAAGTCTGTGGTCAAGGTGACTGAACACTACATGAGAGCTACTGCTTATATGCAAACAGAGATACAGTGAAACAATGCAGATGGTATAGCTTGCTTCTATTGGTCCAGGCATCAGGAGGGTCCAGGAGGTTACACATCATAGGCTGATTCAATCTAAGGAATCCAAAGGTGGGGGTCTCTCCAGGGGATGAGCTCTGTTCATCCCACCAAACTGCTCTGTTCTTCCCGCCAAACTCCAATTACAATAAGTCCATTAGCATTTGACAGTTAATATCATATTAAAGGTTTATTCCCTAACATCAATAACTAGAGTATGCAATGTGCGATCTCTTCGCCGAATGCACCGGACAGCTGCTGATGTAAAGGGGATTAATATAATATTAGACATGACACATTTCTTTTAACCTGAACCATATGTATCACTAATATGCATATAACTTATAATATTACACATAAACACTACTATATTTTGACATAAATAACTATGTGTTGCAACTACGATTAATGTGTACTATTTTACAAATGTGCGTGTTTGTGCGAATGTATGTAAAAGCGTAAATGCTGTTATTGCCACGTGTTGCGGCTGGGCACGCATGTGTGAAGGTGGTGGGCAGAGAGAAAGCATGTGTGAAAGTGCTGGGCAGAGAGGAGACATGTGTGAAGGGGCTGTACAGAGAGGAGGCATCTGTGAAGGGGCTGGGCAGAGAGGAAGCATGTGTGAAGGTGCTGCGCAGAGGGGAGGCATGTGTGAAGGTGCTGGGCAGAGAGGAGGCATATGTAAAGGTGCTGGGCAGAGAGGAGACATGTGTGACTAAAGGTGCTGGGCAGAGAAGGGCATGTGTGAAGGTGCTGGGCACAGAGGGGGCATATGTCTAAAGGTGCAGGGCACAGAGGGGGCATATGTCTAAAGGTGCTGGGCAGAGGGGGACATGTGTGACTAAAAGTGCTGTGAAGAAAGGGTACGTGTGAGTAAAGCGTGTGGGCAGAAGGAGAGATGTGTGACTAAAGGCTGCTGGGCAGAGAGGGGCATGTGTGACTAAAGCTGTTGAACAGAGAGGGGGCATGTGTGAAGGTGCTGGACAGAGAGGAGGCATTGTGAAGGTGTGGGCAGAGGGGGGGCATGTGTGGATAAAGTATGTGGGCAGAGGGGGGTATGTGAGAAAGAAGCCTCTTCCCCAGATGGCCCCTCCACAACCAACAATAACCTGACAACAGTCACCAGTTTTCGCTCATATTTCCCATGACACGTGCTCATTATCTTTTCCCTCACAGGCCCCTTGCCCACAATCGTGTCTCACTGCTGACCACCAGTTTTTCCCTCACATGCCCCGCTGCCTCAATCCCTACACCTCTCTTACTTCAAAATGAAAAGAGGTACCTTTTATTTGAAAGAGGAGTAGAGCTTTACCAGCAAATAAGATAATCATTCAGAGACCATTATTGCCACAGATGTTGTGGTTTTGTTTTTTAAAAAAATACTTTTATCTAGTCAGATGATATTGTCATTAGAGGCCATGAGTATGATTGCTTTTGTCACAACACCGTACATAAAAGACTTAACGCAACTATCTCACAAAATAACAATACATCCAGTTTACTATACATATTTAGTAGGTGGCATACTCAGTCTTCTCACTTATCCATAACTTTAAAGTTTTTATTTTTCAGGTATTCATTACGAGACACCAGGAACCATTGGAGGATAGTGTAGGGACCATGCGAAAGGGCAATATCAGAAATCCTAGAAGTTCACCGACACTCCTCCAGCTCTATACCCCTCTCCTGTTAGGCCTTCACTTTAGATTAATTGGCCAGCGTGGCGGGGCATATTTTTATTACAGGGGTGGTCTCCAAAGTCTGCGACTGAAGTGTCACAGAGCGGATAACTGTGCAACGCTCAGAGCAGGAGATCGGAGGTAACGAGGTGTTGCTTACACTGACGCCCCCAACTCACAATGCTGGATTCCACTGCAGGACCCGGCCATAGTCGATACAAGGATTCCCAGGCAGTGATTGCGAGAATGGCAGTCACTGCTACACAGTGCTCTGTAGGACAACAAGACTGTGTTAATCTTTCCCACCACAGTGCTGGAAGGTGTAGCAAGTTGCTACCTCTTAGTGTTGGGGCAGGAATCATGTTTCCTTAAGGGGCCTGGGTCAGGTGGGGGTTATAGGCTATATGTAAGCCCCTACTAGGCACTATACTGGTGGAGGGTGCGTCCTTTTGAACAGCTACCAATGCATTTCTGGGGGGAGGTGCTTCTTTCCTTTCCCTGCACTTTCTCTCTGGTGGTCTGTCACTCCTTGTGTGCAGTCACCAACACAGCAGCCATCTTGGATCACCAGCACTCCTTTTCTCTGTTCCTCCATCTTAAGGTAATAGGTTTTTCGGGTTTTAATAAGTGATTAGTCACAAATATTTATTGGGCTCTAGGGCTGCCTCGCAGGCCCACTTTTTTTTGTGAATGTGTGTTGCTTCTGTCTTTTCTTTTCTTGTATTTTTTATTCTGTGCTTATCATGTCAGATTGGGAGTTGATCCTTGAGGGTTATGGCTGGAGTAACTTATATGACAAATTTTACCTGTCCCAGCTGAAACTGTAAATGCCTGGGCTAGGTCACTAGACAACACTATGTCTTAGATTTCTCATCTAGTCATTTCCCTTTGTCTCTTCAGGGAGTCTGGCTTGTTCGGGGCCAACATCCTGCTGGTCCTGTGGCGGCCGCCTGGTTTTGCTTTCCTCCTATTTGGAGATGTTGGAATCTGCTAAGTGTAAGTGCAGGAGGGTGGTGGCACCCCAACCTGAGAATGAGTCAGACTATTCTTACTAGGAGGATGGCAAAGTACTAGTTATTTAGGACTCCTTCTTTGGGCAGGAAGTCGCCACTTACCATCATAGGGTTGGAGGAGCTGACAGTGCGAAAAGTTTAGATAATCCAGAGATAGCAGTCCCTGAGACTGTGAAGCTTTCTCTGTTGAAGCGGAGGTTGAAAAGCGCATTTTTTTTTTCTTCCACTGGATGATTTGTTTGGCGAGGTTTGTAACTTGCCTGACCGGAAATTCTGGGTTTCCCCGTAGGTTACAGTTCTGTTATCGTCTTCCCTTTGAGGATATTGGCAAATGGGAAACAACTCCTAAGGTGGGCGCACTTGTAGCGTGGTTGTCCAAGACAACTACCATCCAAAGTCCTAATGCAGCCATGCTTAAGGATGGTGCGAACCATAAGGTCGAGGGCAACCTCAAATCCTTTTTTGGGACAGCAAGAGCCTCCTGAAGGCCCACTGTGGCCACTGCTTGGGTTTTGGAATGCTGGTCCGAGCAGCTTATTGAGGGCTTCTTAGCTGGCAATCTGTGATCTGAATTGCTCCTGTTGGAGCAGATTCAGAGAGTGATGGAGTATCTGGGAGAGGTGGTCCTGGACAATGTATTGATTGGGGCATGGATATCTGCGTCCGTGAGTTTGGCTTGTTGTTGTTGGACTCTCTGGCTTAAGTCCTGGGAGGCTGATGTGGAGTCTAAGAAGACTCTTGAGTCACTTCCTTTTTCTGTGGGGGTCCTGTTTGGGCCGTAGCTAGCCAATATTATTAGTTATTCGAGAGGAAGAAAAAGTGATTTCCTTCCTGTTAATGTACCAAAAGCTAAAGTGCCCAGGTGTCTCTGTTTTTGTTTCTCTCGTCTGCACCCAAACCTCTTGTTTGCAGTGTAGACTACAAGCCTGATCTGCTAGGCTTCAAGTCTGTTGATAAGAAATTTGCATGATCGTGTTCTGCCCACCCACGTTCGCTGACGTTTGAGCCTGTCTACTCCTCTTCAGGGTTAAACATAATTTGAAGGCATATCAGGAGAGTGGTATAGAGGGGGTAGAGCTACGGTGAACTTCTAGAATGTCTTAAAGTGCCCGCATGACTGGTCCCTACACTATACCCGAATGTATCCCCATGGACTAAGAAAAAAGGATTTATCGGATGCATAAATATCCTATTATTTCTTCTGTGTTTTCTTTCCCTGATTACTATTTCAGAAATAAAACTTTTTTTGTACTACAAACCAATTTTTGCTACTGTCTAGGTTACTGCAACCTCCATCTTGCTGCAATGATATCTTGGTCTCCTACAATCCATTCAAATTGCTGCTGCAGGAATAACCTCTCTACCCTCCATTATCAATTACTGTTCCCCTGCTGAAATCATCTTGTATCCATTTTAATTATCTTTTAACTACAAAAGTATTTAGTGCTGCCCAATTAATTTCCACTTATTATATCTATTATCACAATCTCTGTACATACCAAACCTCTGCTCATGCTGACTTTTTTTCCCCCAGGTTACCTTATAGTCAACTCCTGTAAGCAAATCTACATCCATCAGACATAGATATTTAACACAAAATTCTCTGCCACAGTGGAAACAAGTTCTGTGAATATAGGGGGGGGGGGGGAAGCTTTTTATAGATGTCTAATACATGCTGCTGTGCATTAAAGTTCTAGCACAAAGTAAAAATTGTAAATGAATTTTCTCCTGGGTTGACAACTACACATTATCCTTTAATTTGAGTTGACCTTTGCATTTCTTGCTTTGACTTCCAGCAGTTTATGGCCCTGTAACTTAAGTTTCTCTATTTCTCAATCTAAAGGGTAATTCAATAGGTGCGTTACTCTCCAAGGTAACACGGCCTGAGCACTTTTACCGCTACTACGGTAATAGTGCGCAAAATTACCATTCGTGCACTAATTTTTAACACTGATTTTTGCTTGCAGATCAGAGAGAAAAAATTTCGGGTAGAATTACTGTATGAACGGTGATTGTGCGCAAGCCGCGTTACTTTTGAATCCCCCCCCTAAGATGAACTTGTTTTTAGATGTGAACACATCCATAGGAATCATTCATGAGTAACCACAAGAGAAATTAACTCTTAAAAGTTTGTCCCTAATGTGTACATTGTATCAAAATAAATGGTTAAATAAATATTATTATTTTGTTAGGGTGACTTGGAACCAAATTTAAGACACACTGCCTATATTATTGTATCATGTTATTTTGTACTGATACTTCCATCATTCAAACACCTCAGTAATATAAGACAGTACAAGTGTAGCTAAGAGCTCATTCAAAATTACCTCAGCACTCTAGTAGGGGCGCACGCAGGGGGGGTTCTGGGTCTCCAGAAACCCCTGTCCTCTGTTAAAGAAGTGCCCTACATATTGGCAATATACTATACAGCAGCCGCGGCAGTGCTGTTCACAGCGGACGCTTCTTTGACAGCACCGTGGCTGCTGTACAGTACTGCCTAAACGGAGCTGGTGCGCATGTGCGGCAGCTTTCTCGCTTTTTTTTTTATCGGTGGAGGGGAAAAAAATCCTCCCTGCGCCCCTGCTCTAAAGTACAAGAAGTCATTTAAGAGAAGATAATTTAGTAATTTCACTCAAAGCTGCTTCCAAGTCAAGACCCGGCCAGCAGGGAGCCTAAAAGGTAGCTTCAGTGAAGGGGATTTAGCTGGCTCATAACTAGTGTGCCATTTCCCATACAGTGTATATCCCAGGTACCTACGCTAAAGGGAATCTCAATCTATTCACAACCACTCACTACCACGCTCAATAACATTTCACTTCCTATCCCCGATGACCTTCAAAGCAAATTCCCAATCTCGAACAAAAAAAATCAGTAGTCCACGACAGTGCCTGCAACCGTGATAGTAGTTGAATTCACCTTATGCTGCGCAGGAAAGATTAGACTAGTTTATAGCACCATCTAGTTAGACTATAAATCATCCGACTTCTCATAGAACCGCGGATGCCACCTTTTTTTTTATAGTATTTCTGTGTCCTGTGGACAGGCGTCTATTCCTTTACACAGGGCGGAGAATGAAAGACGTCATACAGTCGCCGTGAACATATCACGTGGTTCAGACATTTCTAGAAGTGTGCAGCGTGTCGTGTCTATATCTGAGCAGCCGTCGCCGTTTGGTTTTGTTATTTTCAAACGTGCTTTACCTAACACTATTATTCCTACATAATGCTGAGCGCCAGTAAAGTCGTCTTTCGTCTGCTGTCAAGCGTACCACGAAGCGAAGCCCGAAAGGTAGATAATGCTATGTCTTGAAAGTTGATTTTATATGCATGCTTTTATTGTATTGGTTACTATGTGAACCCTTATAAAATATTCATATGTAATAGATACGTCATCTATTGTTGATGAAGTAATGCCATTGATTCTAATTTTGTATATTAAAACTTTTTAAATTATCTATGGGATTGTGTTCAAATATTATAGACTGCATAAAATTAGTGTGGCTGGGTGAAGGAAGAGTCCCTGCACGGTTACATAAAAGGTAATTGAAATTGTACGATCTTGATTGACATTGTAGTTTAACTAGTTTTTATTCATGAAGAAACAAAGAGGATAGGCATAAGGCACTACCTATACAAAATGTGTAGGACTACCCTCGCATAAGTCCAAGGTGTAATAAATGGGTCCAATAAATTGTGGAATATTTCTTTATCCAGACCAAACAATGATGCACAAATCTTTGTGTTTACAGGTATCATTCAAGAGGTGCTCATATTCATAAAGCAGATAGATATGAAAAAGAAACAAATGCAATAGTGTATTACCGTCAAACAATATTAAAAACAATATTATATGTATATCTCAGATTGCATAACACAAATATATAAACACTCCAATTATGCCTTGTAATGGCCGCCTACCGAATTTGGCAGATGGAAGTGGCTCATAGCAAAGTTCTTTAATTCCAAAAGGGTCCACTGATGGTAGCAGACGCCAGAACAGGCAAGGTGTGTGTGGGGTGTATATGTGTCTGTGTGTGTGTGTGTGGGGTGTATATGTGTCTGTGTGTGTGTGGGGTGTATATGTGTGTGTGGGGTGTATGTGTGTGTGTGTGTGGGGTGTATGTGTGTGTGTGTGTGGGGTGTATATGTGTGTGTGTGTGGGGTGTATATGTGTGTGTGTGTGGGGTGTATATGTGTCTGTGTGTGTGTGGGGTGTATATGTGTCTGTGTGTGTGTGGGGGTGTATATGTGTCTGTGTGTGTGTGGGGTGTATATGTGTCTGTGTGTGTGTGGGGTGTATATGTGTCTGTGTGTGTGTGGGGTGTATATGTGTCTGTGTGTGTGTGGGGTGTATATGTGTCTGTGTGTGTGTGGGGTGTATATGTGTCTGTGTGGCGTGTATATGTGTCCTGTGTGTGTGTGGGGTGTATATGTGTCTGTGTGTGTGGGGTGTATATGTGTCTGTGTGTGTGTGTGTGGGGTGTATATGTGTCTGTGTGTGTGTGTGTGGGGTGTATATGTGTCTGTGTGTGGGGTGTATATGTGTGTGTGTGGGGTGTATATGTGTGTGTGTGGGGTGTATATGTGTGTGTGTGGGGTGTATATGTGTCTGTGTGGGGTGTATATGTGTTCTGTGTGGGGTGTATATGTGTCTGTGTGTGTGTGGGGTGTATATGTGTGTGTGTGTGGGGTGTATATGTGTGTGTGTGGGGGTGTATATGTGTCTGTGTGTGTGGGGTGTATATGTGTCTGTGTGTGTGTGGGGTGTATATGTGTGTGTGTGGGGTGTATATGTGTGTGTGTGGGGTGTATATGTGTGTGTGTGGGTGTATATGTGTGTGTGTGGGGTGTATATGTGTGTGTGTGGGGTGTATATGTGTGTGTGTGGGGTGTATATGTGTGTGTGTGGGGTGTATATGTGTGTGTGTGGGGTGTATATGTGTCTGTGTGTGTGTGGGGTGTATATGTGTCTGTGTGGGATGTATATGTGTCTGTGTGTGTGTGGGGTGTATATGTGTGTGTGTGTGGGGTGTATATGTGTGTGTGTGTGGGGTGTATATGTGTGTGTGTGTGGGGTGTATATGTGTCTGTGTGTGTGGGGTGTATATGTGTCTGTGTGTGTGGGGTGTATATGTGTCTGTGTGTGTGGGGTGTATATGTGTCTGTGTGTGTGGGGTGTATATGTGTCTGTGTGTGTGGGGTGTATATGTGTCTGTGTGTGTGGGGTGTATATGTGTCTGTGTGTGTGGGGTGTATATGTGTCTGTGTGTGTGTGTGGGGTGTATATGTGTGTGTGTGGGGTGTATATGTTGTGTGTGTGGGGTGTATATGTGTCTGTGTGTGTGTGGGGTGTATATGTGTCTGTGTCTGTGTG